>NC_056749.1:417249330-417494330 GCF_019279795.1 Protopterus annectens
AAGGGGGACCAAGGGTAGAGCCTTGTGGTACACTGGTGGTGACTGGGAAGTAAGGAGAGAGAGTGAAGTGCCATTTTATCGACTGATACCTATTAGACAGGTAGCTTTTCAACCACAGAAAGGTGGACTGACAGAGACCTAGTGAGGGTAATTGAAGTAGACATTTGCTGTGACAAACTGTGTTGAAAGCTTTAGACAAGTCTAGAAATAAGGAAGAGACTAGTTTGCCATTATCTATAGCTTTATTAATGGTATCTATATAGGTTAGAAGGGCAGTGCTATTACTATGGGAAGGACGGAAGCCATGCTGTCTAGTGGATAAGAGTTCTTCTTGCAGGAGATAGTTTAGCAATTGTACTTAAATACATTTTTAAAGTATTTTGATGAGGGAAGATAAGATTGCTGTAGGTCTAAACTTATTAATGTCAGTTAAATTTTCTCCTTTGTGCAGAGGGATAATGCGTGACTTTTTCCTGGAGAGAGGGAATGTGGAATTCCTGGATAGGCCTATTTATAAGGACAGAGACATGATAGACAGTGCTACTGGCTGCTGATTTTAGGTACTCACTTGGATGGTCATCAGCTGAAGAAGAGCATGGTTTAAGTTTTTTTTCAGAGTAGTTTTATATAGGATGTGGGCACAGGTTTGAAGGTGATAGTGGATGTGGTGATATCTGGCTGATGGGCAGGGAAGAGATTAGATATTGAGGAATCCATAGTTAGAGATGTTGCTATACTGTTTGCAAAATAAGAGTTGAACTGTATTGCAGTTTCAAGTGTGAGTTATCGGGAGAGAGGTTTGGGTTGAATTTTTGGCTGGGATGTAAGATTTCTTTAATGGATGTGCAGATTTTTTTAGGTTATGTTTAGTAATATTCTGAAAATTATTATAGTATAGTTTTTTGTCTTCATTTATTTGCTTTTTAGTATGACTGTAAAGTATTCTGATGTTTTCAAGATACTGAGGTGTTTTATGTTTGCCATTCTTTCCATGCTTTTTCTCTATCCTGCATTAGCATTCTACTCTTTTTGGATAGCCAAATTGGATTATTTGTTTTCAGTCTCTTCCTCCTAGGAGGTGGAAGGCTATTTAGGATATTTAGGAAAGTTGTACTGAATTCAATTACAGCATCATTTAAGGGAAGTTTTTTTCAGGAAGTTCCAGTTAATAGATGCTAGTGTAGTACTAAACATTTCCAGGTGAAACTTGTAAAGGTTATGTGTTATTTTATAAATATGCTGTTTAACTGGATGTGTGACATATCTAGTCATGTAGCTTGGGAGATGATCAGTGAAAGAGTCTGACATTATACCTGTGGTGTAGTATTTACTGTGGTCTGATACTAAAATCCAGTCCGATAGAGAATGTGATATATTGCTATAATGTGTGAGGCTATTAATTAGTTGTGTGAAACATTATAAGTTCATTCTAGATGTAGGGGAGTTAGAGTCCATGTCCAAGCAATTGATATTCACATCACCTAGTAATGTTATTTCTTGTGGAAATGGTATGGCTGTCCAATGTATGATATCTTCCAGTATAGCTGTATCATCACCAGGAGGGATATAAAGGGCAGTAATACATATTTGTTTATAACTTCTTTTTTTTTTTTTGTGGAAAGCAATAAGAAGCTCTGCTGAACTGAATCTTGGTGTTGGTCTGCTGTAAGTGGAAATGTGATAGGTACTGGGAAATATTAAAGCAATACTACCACCCTTCCTCTTTATATAGTTATTACTGGAGTCTGGTGATATTACAGCCAGATGGTTTGCTTTTCTGCTGTTTCCTTAAAAAAAAAAAAAAAAAAAAAAAAAAAAAATTCTCTTTTCCCACCTTGCTGAACTAGATTAGTCCAGATTTCAGGCTTTGCTGAATTCCAGACTGTGGTATAGTTTCCTGTGTTGCCCATATCCTTACTTGGATAGGAGGAAGCTTCTCTGTTCACAAGTGAGAGTAGGGAGCTTTGAGCAGCCTATCTGTCCCTGGAGGAGTGGTCTCAGCCCTGAAACTAGTAGCTTATTGGCCGTTTTGGGTCAATTCCTATCTCTTTCAGTTTCCCTGCTTTAAAACCCACATGTGCATGGTTTTGCGCAATTTTGCACATAGTGCAGCATTGGGCAGCGCCTATTCCTGGCTCCACAAAGTCTGCTCATCACTTTTTCCCTTAGAACTGTTCTAAATCTCAGAGTAAGCACTCTATTTTCATTCTAAAGCCCTGCACTTGCTCGTATAAGTAATCTTATAAGTAAACACTAATAAACTAAAGCACTACACCCTCTTATACTCCCTTTAAGTACTTGGCTCCCTATTGGTCCTTTCTGGTCAATCAAAAAGTAGTTCCTTATACTATTCCAGCATGTCCAAAAGTCAGTTTCAGGTTTACTCTCCAGTCTAGCTGGTGAATCTGGGAATCTTGAGGCAATGTTACAACTGCCTTATGTACACAGACCACCCTCTCCTCCTCCCAACAAGCTCAAATATATGTGAGAGATGCAACTATATAGCCAAACTGGAGGCTGAGCTCTCTAAACCCAGTACTGGCACAGTCAGTCAGGAGGAGAAGGTAACCACACACACCACAAATCCAGTCTCACATAGACCTATCGCATCAGCAAACCACACACATAAACCCACAAAAACATACTCAGAGGCTCTAATTAAAAATCTGCCCAAGCAGCAGAGACCTCCAAAGCAGACATCCAAGCAACTGCTACCCCACAATAATACCCATGTATCACATAGTTCACAAAGTCAGTGTGCCACACAGTCACAGCCCTTAAGGCTAAACAACACAACTAATACACTTGTAATAGGTGACTCTGTTATCAGACACACCGACGTCCCGCTCACCAGACTGAACAAGGAGAAGGTCACTGTAAGCTGCCTGTCGGGTGCCAGGATCCGCCACATAACACAAGCACTCAAGTTACTCCAAAGCAGGTACAAATATGACTACATCATTGTCCATGCTGGTGTGAATGACCTGAGACGTACCTCCCTGGACTACATGAAAAGAGACATAGAGGAGCTCTCTGATCATGTAGCCCAGGCCGGTATGACCCTGACCCTGAGTAGCATCATACCCTCACCAAGAATGATGCCACAGTATAAAGACAAAATGATCAATTTTAACAATTGGCTAAAGTATTGGTGTCATTCAAAGGGGATCCAGTGTCTGTCAGCCTGGGATGATATGCTCGACAAGCCATGTTGTTTCGCTAGGGACGGCTTGTACCTGTCACCCCTGGGCTTTTGAATACTGGCTAAGGCTCTTGCCACCCCCATAGAGCCTTTTTTAGGCAAGGCTCAAAAGACAAACCCACCTCCATAGACAACACAAGGAAAAATAAACTAAGGGTAATGCTGCTCAATGCCAGAAGTCTAAACCTCAAGAAGCATGCACTCGAGGCTCTCCTCAGTATGGAGAATATCGATATTTGTGCAGTAACAAAAACCTGGTTCAAGGCTCCCGAGAGCACCCCAGCACTACCAGGTTATACCTCATACTATGCTTTTCGGCCCCAAAACTCAGACCGAACCACAAAAGGAGGGGGAGTATCCATATTCATCAAAGATACCCACACCTCCAGGTTAGTGGCACTGCACGAAGCATCGGAGACCATCCACGTGCAACTAACAGTGGGCAAAACTGCCTTTCAGTTTTTAGCCTGCTACAGGCCAACCTCCCAAACTCAGGAACCCCACTCGGCTTTCCTGAGAACACTGGAGAATATGAAGGTCTCTCTAAACACCATTATATTGGGTGACTTCAACTACCCAAACATAGACTGGGAGAACTACTCAAGCCCCAACACCCTTGCCCAATGGTTCCTAGAATTTATAAACTCAAATGCTATGGAACAACTGGTCACCGCTCCCACAAGAGGGGAAAACATATTGGACCTGATCATCACCAACATGGGGACTCTATGTTCTATACCAGAGGTATACCCCTCATTGGTAAGATCTAACCATAAATTAATCTCACTGGACATCCATATCCTGTCCCCAACCCCAGCCAAGGAAACCAAGGTGAAGAACTTCTCAAAAGCAAACTTCACACTTCTCAAAACTGAAGTGGAATCCTTCAAAGACCCTGGGCCAGTGGAAAATACGTCCCAAACCACAGAATCCTTTACAAACGCATTCATAGGTTCATAGGTTCATAGGTTCATAGGTTTATACTAGGCTATCTGCCCTAAGGCATTTATAAGCCTAGCCCAAATTATTGTGGCTTACGCCACCCCTTATATGAAAAAAATACTGTGCCCATTAGTTTGTTGTGCCTCTGTCCAGCAGTGACCCAGAGATGATTCCCGGGGTAAACCTACGATCTCCCATCCACAGGTCTAGATTTCTCTTGAACAGAGTCAGCGAGGTGCTCTGCCTCACATGGACCGGGATTTTATTCCACAGCATAGGGAGTCTCTGAGTGATAAATCTATCCCTCCAGCATGTCCTATTTATATCCGTGCTAAGGTTTAAGTCGCTTGCTCTAGTGGTTTTGGTGGATTTGGATTTTTTGAGGTGGAGCATGTCCATTAATTCCGGGTTGGACATGGCCTTGTATGTCAGGCACATGTCACCTCTGAGCAGGACGGTATGCGACTGAATAGAGCTGGAGTTTCTTCAATCTGGCAGCATATGACAGATTTTGGAGTCCCTTTATCCTTTTGGTGAGGAACTTTTGGGGTCTCTCCAATTGCTGCAGATGTCGGGTGAGATACATCCCGAATGGGGCATTGTACTCGATCATTGGTCTGATAAGTGAAGAGTACAGGGAACAATGACCTCACTAGATCTGGATGTGAATCCCTTCATGATCAGGTGGGCAATGTAGAAGGTCTTTCTAACCACTTTAGCAATGTGAGTGTCAAAAGAAAGGCCACTGTCAACCTGGGTCCCCAGGTCCCTGATAACCTCTTCTGTGCTTAGTGGATTGCCACCTATATGGTAGCTTGGGGTTACCTTGTTTTTCCCGAAGGGTATGACTATACAGTTTTTGGCGTTTAACTTCAGGCCATGGCTCTGGCACCAGCTATCTGTTTCCGTAAGTCCCTTCTGAAGGATATCCGTGTCCGATGCACTTTCCACTATGGCGCCCAGTTTGCAGTCATCTGCAAACTTTGTCAGCCAAAGTCCTCCCATGTTGGCCTGTACTTCTGAGAAGTAGATGCCAAACAATAGGGGCCAAGGACCGAGCCCTGTGGGACACCACTTGTGACCGGCTTGGAGTCTGACACAGCGCCAGCAACTCTAACCCTGTGGGTTCTGTCCTTAAGCCAGTTTGCAACCCATCTTGTGACATATGGGTTTACATTTAAGCTGGTAAGTTTTTCTACAATACCCGAGTGGGGTATTGTGTGAAAGCCTTTGCAAGGTCAAGGTAGGCTGTATGGACTGCCTTTCCCTCATCAATGGCCTTGGTGACTATTTCAAGAAGTCGACCAAGTTCAAAAGGCATGATCTTCCCTTGACAAAGCCAAACTGGGTCGGGTCCAATGTCTGCAAGTCCCCTATATCTTTGTTTATGAGCTCCATTATGATCCTCTCCATAGCTTTGCAGACTAGACTTGTTAAGCTTATGGGGCGGTAATTACCAGGGTCCGTAGAGCAGCCACCTTTGCGGAGTGGGACCACAGTTGCCGTACGCCACTCCTTGGGCACGTATCCTGTGGTAAGGCTGAGATTAAACAGCTGCCTTATGTGCGGGTTTAATTCCTCATTTAGCTCGTGTAGCACACAGCCGGGGACACCATCCGGTCCCATTGATGCTGTGTTTTTAGCTTTAGAGAGAGCAGCTTTCACCTGCGCATTTGAGATGTCCGGGAGGCTACACTCGGCTGGGATAGTTATCTCTCCTTGGGGGGGGGGAGGGGGGTGAAGTTTGCACTGAACCTGTCTGCCAGTATGTTGGCAATGTCTGTGGGTTCAGTGATTTTTGTATCATTTTGGACTAATTCTGAGCATATCTGTGAGTTTCCACCCAGGTTCCTAACATCGCTGAAAAAGGCCTTATGATTGTCCTTTGAATCCATGGCAATTTTTCTCTCAAAATTGGCCTTAGTTGATTTTATGAGTGCTCGTATTTTTTACTAATAATGATCAGGGTGACTTCCCTTTTATGGATTTTGTTCTATCATGTAATAGCTTTCTCCTCTTATTGTAAAGTTTGTTAATGGCTGGGGTCCACCAGACTGGACGTTTGCCCTTTGTGGAAAGAGTCTTGGTTTTATTTGGGATTGCCTGATCCATGCAGTCCTGGAGGTGTTCATAGAAGGCATTTGTAAGGGCTTCCAGCTTGGGTTGTGGTTTCCTCTGACTCAGGGGCCTTGAAGGATACCACACCAGTCTTGAGTAGTGTGAAGTTTGCTTTAGAGAAGTTCTTCACTATGGTCTTTTTGTTTGGGGTGGGGCGGGATGTGGATTTCCAGTGAGATTAGTTTATGATCAGATCTCACCAATGAGGGATATACTTCTGGTGTGGAGCATTTTGTCCCCATGTTTGTGACAATGAGATCTAGTATATTTTCTCCTCTCGTGGGAACAGTAACTAGCTGTTCCATGGCATTTGAATTTATGAACTCCAGGAACCGTTGGGCTAGAAAGTTAGGGCTTGAGTAATGTTCCCAGTCTATATTCGGGTAGTTGAAGTCTCCCAATATGATGGTGTTTGGAGATACATTTATACCCTCCAGTGTCTTCAGGAAGGCTGTGTGGGGTTCCTGAGTTTGAGAGGGTGGCCTGTAGCATGCTACAATTTGTAGAGCAGTTTTGCCTATGGTTAGTTGCACCTGGATGGTTTCAAGCTTCATGCGTTGCCACCAACCTGGAGGTGTGAGTATCCTTTATGAATATGGATACACCCCTCCTTTTGTGGAGTGGTCCGGGTTTTGGGGCGGGCATGATATGAGGTAAAACCTAATAGTGCCGGGGTGCTCTCAGGAGCCTTGAACCAGGTTTCAGTTACAGCACAGGCATCGATGTTCTCCATACTGAGAAGGGCCTCGAGTGCGTGCATTTTGAGATTTAGACTTCTGGCATTGAGCAGCATTACCCTCAATTTCTTCCCATTTTTGTTTTCTAGGGTGGTAGGTTTAGAATTTGAGCCTTGCCTAAAAAGGCACTATGGGGTGGCAAGAGCCTTAGCCAATATCCGGAATCCCAGGGTGACAGGTGCAAGCCGTCCCTTGCGAAGCAGCGTGGCTTGTCAAGCATGTCATCCCAGGCAGACAGACACTGGATCCCCTTTGAATGACACCAGACATTAAGCCAATTGTTAAAGCTGATCATCTTGTCTCTATATTGTGGCATCATTCTTGGTGAAGGAAGGATACTGCTCAGGGTTAGGGTCATACCTGCCTGGGCTACATAATCAGAGAGCTCCTCTATGTCTCTTTTCATGTAGTCCAGGGAGGTACGTCTCAGGTCGTTCACACCAGCATGGACAATGACTGTGTCATATTTGTACTTGCCGTGGAGTGACCCGAAAGTGCTTGTGTTATGTGGCGGATTCTAGCGCCCGATAGGCAGCTTACTGTGACCCTCTCCTTGTTCAGCCTGGTGAGTGGGACGTCAGTGTGTCTGACTATGGAGTCACCTATGACAAGTATGTTTGGTGTTGTATTTGGCCTTAAGGGCTGTGACTGCTTTGCACACTGCTTTTGTGGTTTATGTGTTGCTTGTGGGGTGTCTTGAGGTAGCAGTTGTTTGGGTGTCTGCTTTGGAGGCCTCTGCTGTTTAGGTAAATTTTTACTCAGAGCCTCGAGTATGTCTTTGTGTGTTTATGTGTTTGATTCAGTGGAGTGGTAGCATTATGTGAGGCTGGTTTTGTGGTGTGTGTAGTTGCCTTCTCCTCCTGTCTGGTCTTGCCAGTCCTGAGTTGAGAGAGCTCAGCCTCCAGTTTGGCTAAATAGCTGCATCTCTCAAGTATTTGTGTTATGTGGGAGGAGGAGAGGGTTGTCTGTGTACATGAGGCAGTTATAACATTGCCTCAAGATTCCCAGATTCACCAGCTGGACCGGAGAGGAGATTGACAACTGACCTTTGGACATGCTAGAATAATATTGGGAAATCCTTAATTGAAAACAAGGGCCAGTGGGGAGTGAGGGTGTAGTGCTTTTAATTTTTAGTGCTGACTTATATAATTGCTTTAGTGAGCAAGTGCCAGGTAGCTTGAGTGCAATGTGTTACAAGTAACTAAATGCAAAAACGACAAACATTAACTTTCTTTCAAGTGAAACAAGGAAATAAGTACAGTAAGCAATGCAGATATCACTAGTGATCCACAGAAGCGCTGAGAAGTTGCGTATTAGGTGGAATTAGCTTCCAGGGAAATAACAAGCAAACAAACAACAAGCATATAAACAAAGCTAGATTCAGTAGGCCTGGATCTAGTCTATGCTAGAGCAAACAAGGTGAACCAATTTCAGTAAAATACAGTTCAAATATTCAGGCACTATAAACCTTTAACCAGAAAATTCCCAGCTCAGAAGGGCAGAGTCCAGCCTCTTCTCCCACAAGAGTGCAGACCACGAACCTTCTTAATGTAAAATAACTGGCCTGAAGTCCAAGTGCCTAAACCAGAACTAATACACTTGGACACTGGGCTCTCAATCAGCAGTTCCCAACTTAGAAGGATGAAAGCTACCTGTCCTGCCACCACAGTGCTTGCCACAAACCTTCCTAATGTAAAACAACTGGTCTGAAGCCCAAGTGCTTAATCCAAAAGACTTGAATGATAGCTACACTTTAATCAAGTTACAACCAAGCAGTAATAAATACCATTGAATACTTTAGAGAATGTCTGGATTAGTGCTCAAGTTACACAAACAAAGCTAGATCCAGCAGGCCCGAATCCAGTCTATGCCACAGCAAACAAGGCGCACCAACTTCAGTAAGAAACAGTTCAGATATGCATGCACTATAAGCCTTTAACCAGAAATTCCCAGCTCAGAAGGGCAGAGTCCAGCCTCTCCTCCCACAAGAGTGCAGACCACGAACCCTCTTAATGTAAAATAACTGGCTTGAAAGCCCAAGTACTTAAACCAGAATTAATACACTTTTAGAATAACAGACACTGAGCCCTCAATCAGCAGTTCTCAACCTAGAAGGATGTAAGCTACCTGTTCTGCCACAACAGTGCAGACCACAAACCCTCTCAGTGCAAAACAACTAACTGGTCCGAAGCCCAAGTGTTTAAACCAAAAGGCTTAGAATGAGTTACACCAAGCAGTAATAAATACAATTGAGTATTTTAAGATGATGCAAAAGTAAAAAGAAGTAGGTAAAAACACAAGTACAGTAAAAGCAGATGAAATTTTTTTTTTTTTTTTTTTCTATGGACACCTACAGGAATGCATCGATTGTGCTATCCCAAATAAAATCAAGACTCACTCTTCCAAAGACAGGAGACCTGTCTGGTGGACCCCGGCCATAAATAAGCTATACAACAGAAGGAGGAAGCTACTACATGATAGAGCAAAATCCCAAAAAGGGAAGGCATCTCTGATCAGTACTAGCAAGAAACTACAATCCATCATAAAATCATCTAAGGCCAGCTTCGAAAGAAAAATTGCACAAGACGCTAAAGATAATCACAAGGCCTTCTTTAGTTATGTCAGGAACCTGGGTGGCAACTCCCAGATATTCTCTGAGTTAGTGTAAAATGACAAAAAATACACTGAACCCACAGACATTGCCAACATCCTGGCAGACAGGTTCAGTGCAAACTTCTCCCCCCCTTCCCTCCCCAAAAGAGAAAATGTCTATCCCGACAGAGTGTAGCCTCTCTGACATCACAGATGCGCAGGTGAGAACTGCCCTCTCCAAAGCAAAAAACACAGCATCAATGGGACCGGACGGTGTCCTGGGCTGCATCTTACACGAGCTCCAAGAACTGAACCCTCACATAAAGTCACTGTTCAATCTCAGCCTTACTACAGGATATGTACCCAAGGAATGGCGTACAGCAACAGTGGTCCTGCTCGACAAAGGTGGTGCCACAACGGACCCCAGAAACTATCGCCCTATAAGCCTGACTAGCCTGGTCTGCAAAGCTATGGAGCGTATCATCATGGAACTCATAAACAAAGACATTGGGAACCTCCAGACACTGGATCCTACCCAATTCGGCTTTGTTAAGGGCAAATCTTGCCTCTTGAACCTGGTTGACTTCTTTGAAACAGTCACCAAGGCCATAGATGAAGGGATGGTAGTCCACACAGCCTACCTGGACCTCGCAAAAGCCTTCAACAAGATACCCCACCCAGGCATTATAAATAAGCTCACCAGCTTAAATATCACCCCCTATGTCACACGATGGGTTGCAAACTGGATCAGGGATAGAACCCACATGGTCAGAATTGCAGGTGCCATGTCAGACTCTAAACCAGTTACAAGTGGCATCCCACAAGGCTCAGTCCTGGGACCTCTCTTGTTTGGTATATATTTCTCTGAGGTACAGGCTAACATGGGAGGACTATGGCTGACCAAGTTCGCAGATGACTGCAAACTGGGTGCCATAATCGGCTCTCTGACTGACACAAGCATCCTCCAAAAGGGTCTCACAGAGATGGATAACTGGTGCCAGAGCCATGGCCTAAAGCTAAATGCCAAAAAGTGCATAGTCATCCCATCTGGAAAAAACAAAGTGCCCACAAATTACCACATAGGTGGTAATCCATTAAGTACAGAAGAAGTAATTAGGGGTTTGGGGACCCAAGTAGATAGTAATCTCTCCTTTGACAATCATGTTGCCAAAGTGGTTAGAAAGACCTTCTATATAGCCCACCTTATCATGAAAGGGTTCACATCTAGATCAAGAGAGGTCATTGTGCCCCTCTACTTATCACTCATCAGGCCCATAATTGAATACAATGCCCCATTCAGGATGTACCTTACCCGACACCTGCAGCAACTGGAAAGACCCCAAACGTACCTCACCAAGAGGATCATGGGACTCAAACAGATGCCCTATGCAGTTAGGCTAAAGAAACTTCAGCTGTACTCAGTTGCTTACCGCCTACTCAGAGGCAATCTGTGCCTGACGTATAAAGCCATGTCCAACCCAGAATTAATGGACATGCTAGAATTAATGGACATGCTCCACCTCAGGAAATCCAAATCCCTTAGAGCTACACGCTCCAGGGACTTAAACCTCAGCACAGAAATAAATAGGACATGCTGGATGGACAGATTCATATCCCAGAGGCTCCACTCACTCTGAAACAAAATCCCAATCCATGTTAGGCAGAGCCCCTCACTGACCCTCTTCAAGAGAAATCTTGATGAGTGGATGGGAGATCGTAAGTTTACCCCTGGGATCTCTTCTGTGTCCCTGCTAGACAGAGGCACAGTAAACTAACCTTAAAAGGGCTATCTTCTGTGACCTACTATACAGAGGCACAGTCAACTAATCTAAAAGGGTGGCAAAAGCCAAACACACTCTGGCTAGGCTAGGGCAGATAGCCTAGTATCAACCTATGAACCTATGAACATTCAGAGTTGTTTATGCTGGGTTTAAGTCAGGTTTCAATTACAGCTAAAACAAAATGTGTTAGTATACCAGGTTTAAATAAAACAAAATATAATAAAAAATTAATTAAAAATATTCATTTAATCGCCATTTATACAAAGCACCAAGATTGGTAATCCACATTTTTTCTTTTTTGGCTAAAAATTAGTGCTTTTGCGCTATAGAAAAAAAAAACACAAACAAAATAATCAATCCCAATAAAGACAAAATGTGCATTATCATATTCTAAAATATGTTTATACAGTGAACTTCTGTCCCTTTTGCAATTTAAATCACTCAAATGAGGATGTTTTCAAGGTCTTGATGTCTGGCCAACATAAAAAGCACCACAATAGCATGCTGCCATATAAATTACCCATTCTGATCTGCAAGTAACACATTATCTGATAGTATACCTTTTAGAGGTATTAAATGATGTAAAATATTCAGTTTTAGTAACAATGTTACAATAAACATGATTGCCACAAATAGTACAGCCATGGGGATTACTAATTACTGCAGATAACAAAAATAATCCGCCAAAACACTGCAAGCAAACAATCCACAAAGGTAAACCACTTTAATACCAAACACAGCAGAGCTTTCAGATACAATCCTTCATCAGTAGTAAAAATACAAACTTCTTCAAGCTTATATATAGGTCCAAAACAGTCATATGATCAGCAGCCAAAAAATCACATGACCCAAATAAAATAAAACTGTTAAAAACATATGACAACATATAACAAAAAGCATGAATAAAAATAAACAGTTATGTACATAGTTATAAATACTACACCCTCAGTCTACTAAGCTTAACTAAAATTGGTTTAAGACTTAACATACTGTTCAAACCAGGTGAGCTATCACTAGCAAACCTTAAAATCCACTCATACTCTTTGATTTCTAGAAAATTATTTAAATCTCCACCTCTCGGAGAAGGATGCACAGAATCTATAACTCTAAACTTAAAAACATGCTCTTGTCCATAGTCTAACATGTGTTTATATAAAGCATTACTATCAACACATCTTCTAATTTCAGACTTATGCTCTGTAATTCCCTCTTTTAACCTACGGGTGGTCTTCCCCACATAGAAAGATTTACATGACATACAAGTAGCCAAATATACTATATGCGTTGTGCTACAAGTTGCTGAAGTATGAAACTTAAAACTCTTCCCTGTCACAGGATGTATAAACACATCACTCCCCACACCAATAATGTCCTCACAACAAGAACAATTGTAACACTTATATGTGCCAGGTTTGGAGGAAAGTCTTGTATCATTAACAGAAAAGTCCTTATAACATAAAGAATTTTTTAAGGTTCTCATATTCCTATAAGCAAAATAAGGTCTGCTGCCCAATAAAACCTTTAATTCATTAGAAGCCATCAATATCAGCCATTTCTTAGATATAAAGACAACAAACTGGAGCGAAATGACCTCAGTAAAATGACGTTTCCAAAGGCACACAAAAGAGTTATTCAACTCAATAAAAATAGCGTTCCAAGGGCACTGAAAGGTTATTCAACCCAATAGAAACAAAAGTTCACACTTTTCCAGTCCAGTATCCACGCACAACGACATGTAATCCAAATGAAATATTTATTTGAGCTAGCAAACAGTAAGCGCTTTCACCATAGGGCTTTTTCGAAGTTTGAAAAAGCCCTATGGTGAAAGCGCTTACTGTTTGCTAGCTCAAATAAATATTTTGTTTGGATTATATGTCGTGCGTGGTTACTGGACTGGAAAAGTGTGAACTTTTGTTTCTACTGGGTTGAATAACCTTTCAGTGCCCTTGGAACGCTATTTTTATTGAGTTGAATAACTCTTTTGTGTGCCTTTGGAAACGTCATTTTACTGAGGTCATTTCGCTCCAGTTTGTTGTCTTTATATATTAACACTTGTTTTGAAACCAGGAGCGTTCATCTCTTAACAGGAGTTTTTTACGTTGTTTTTACCAGTTCTTAGATATAATTTGTTTTAAAAATGGTGTCCTAAGGCTATAGGCAGTCACATATCTAGTTGAATCCACACATGCACTTATGTTATTAGGAAATGTGTCAACCTGGTCCAATGGATCAGACAGAAATGTGGGTCTAAGTTTGGTCTTCCTGTCCTCCATCACTTTCTCTCTCTCAGCAGAAAGAAGGGAACTATCATAGCCACTGAAGGAGAAGTCCGCTAACATTTCCTCTAATTGTATTTCAAAACAATGATCATCAGTGTTGAGTCTGCTTAATCTACATAACTGAGATCTCACAATGCCCCTAAAAATATGTGGTGCATGCATACTCTTAAAATGAGTATATCTGCCTGCACATACATCTTTCCTATGCAATCTTGTATGCATAAGTCCCTCTTTATATATTACTTCAGCATCCAGGAAAACAATATTAGTATTAGACCATGTCATTTTAAACTTTAGGAAAGCAGAGACTTCATTTAAATAATTCAAAAACATATTCAAAGTGTCTAACGTACCTTTCCAAAGTAGAAAACAATCATCCACAAAACGCTGGAAAAATCTAATATATTGCCTAAAAGGGTTCAAATCACTAAAAATATGTTTGCTTTCCCACTGGTAAAGCACCAGATTAGCATAGGTGTTGGCTACGGAAGTGCCCATAGCCACACCAGATAGCTGAAGGTAAAAAGAATCGTTAAAGAGGAAAACATTATTTTTCAAAATGACATCGAAGAGGCTACATAAAGTCTCAGTTTTACCATAGTCAGGATTGGGTCGTGATGTCAAGAATTCTCTCAAAAGATCAATCCCGATGTCATTTGGGATGACCGTAAAGAGAGAAACAATATCCAAAGTTACCAAATAATATTCACTACTGGCCATCTGCTCCTTCTCTGAGCTATACCATACTCGGAGCTTTTGCAGAAAATCAAAACTATCACATAAGACAGAATTACACTCATTCAAAAAAGGTTGTAGCTGCCCATGCAAGTAAATAGATATGGGCTCAGTCACCCACCCTGCTCCTGAGACGATAGGCCTCATAGGGGGATCTATAATCGACTTGTGAATCTTCGGTATGCCATAAAGACGGGGTGTGATAGGACAAGAAACCGTTAGATAATTAAACAATTCAAGATCTATCTGGCCCTGTAGCTGTAAATCATAAACGACCATATTAACATATGTTATGCATCTTTTCACATCCGCACCTGTAATACATTTAAAGGCAGTTACATCTTCCAATAAGGAAGACATAGCAGATAAATACTTATCACGATCCATAAGAACCACCACTCCCCCCTTATCAGCTTGCTTAATAACAATTTCATTACAAGAACATAAATCCTTAAATGCTGTATATTCATCCAACGACAAGTTATATCTATTCTTTTTAGTTTTGTCATTGTCCTTATACAAATATCTAATTTGCAGTTCACAAAGATCATGAAAGGCTTTCACCACTGCTACATTAGCAGGTATAAAGGTACTTAGGCGTTTAAACCTCCTTTCTGCCATAGATGATCCACCAAACAATAGTTTTAAATTTAACATTCTGGTAAACTTTTTTAAGTCAGTTAAGGCAGAAACCAGGTTGTCACTGCAAGAGGGAATAAAACTAAGTCCCTTTGATAAAACAGATAAATGAGCTTCTTGAAGCTCAAACGCTGATAAATTTAATGTACCACTGACTATTTTCGGCCCATCTTGGCTGTGCCTAAAGGGCTGTCAAGCTTCCTCTTATTAGATGCCCCAGAGCGTGTGGCTGAAGAGTCCCTTGATGTCGTAGAATGCTCCTTTATAGTTTCCGGCTGTTCATGCTTTTTGTTATATGTTGTCATATGTTTTTAACAGTTTTATTTTATTTGGGTCATGTGATGTTTTGCCTGCTGATCATATGACTGTTTTGGACCTATATATAAGCTTGAAGAAGTTTGTATTTTTAGTATTGATGAAGGATTGTATCCGAAAGCTCTGCTGTGTTTGGTATTAAAGTGGTTTTCCTTTGTGGATTGTTTGATTACTAATTACTGAACAGTACTGTTCAGCCTTCACTTTTTTAAACCATGTTAGATATTCCTTAATATTCTTACCACACTGATAACTAAATTTACAAATGTTATCAAGATATTGGTCAAAGGAACTAAGCTGTAAAGAGTGAATGCATAAGTAGATTAAGAATGTGTGACTGACTTAATTAAAAGTGTGAGATCAATGAAAAGTACTCTTGTGAGGAAACCTTTGCTGTGTTAGTCAGTATGTCAGTTGAAATGTGTATGGCTTTTTGTGTCTATATTTTTATGAAACCATGTTAATGGAATGATAGACTGCTGTGTTAATAGATGTAGGAGGCAAGCTGGTTATATAAAGCTTTTTGTAGATGTGTCAATAGAGATTAAGTCTAAATTCTGAGGTGTTGGTAAGTTTGCCAACCTTTGGAATCTGTATGCTAATGACTTTTTCCATATGATGGAGAAATGCGCTACAAGAGGGATTTACTCAAAATGTACTGGATATGTTAGGATAGGAAGGTCCCCCTTTTTTTATGACTCTTTGACACCTGCTGCCTGCTGACCATCATACCCTCTCTTGGTCGTCAAGCCTGTTTACTCCAACCATTGGGCAACAGCTAATTGAGATGTAAGGCAGCCATCGGGGGTGATTTAAGCATTTTTTGTTTCTTCTCTGTCTCTGTCCTGGCACGCGTTTAGACACACACACATCCCCAACACAAACACTCATACATATAGATCAGGATGCCAAGGAGGGATGTACAATGTGCTTTCCCTGAAGGGTATCCCCCCACTTCTGACTTCCACAAGGAGCATTTCCTTTAAGCAGCCTTGTTCCTTCCCTGCAGTATGAGTAGTGGTCTCTCTGGTCTCCACTAGGGAGACCCTACCACCCTGTATGCCTCCATGTGACAACAAACCACCCAGGAAGAGGCAAGTGAGCCACACCCCTACACTCACTCCCCTCACTGTTTGTACTTACACAGCTGTAATCAACTCCCAGTTACCTGGGTGACAGTCAGTGCTTCATTCATTGTGTCACGTAGCCAGGCTCTAGTTCTCCATATTTAATGATGAACCAAGGGAGAATACTATCAGTGTTTGGGATGGTCATAATTGCATTACACTCTTGAATTGTTTTTGGTGATATTTTTAAGGTAAAATGAGGTTAGTAGGGTTCTAGGGGTGGTACACTGAGTGAAGTAAGAGGCACCAGTAACTGTAGGAAACTGGAAAATTCAGAATGCAAGTCTGAGGCAGTAATGTTGTATGTAATGTTATATGCCTTTGTATAGCCAATTTAGCAGTTAACCTCTTTCCAGAATGGTCTGGAATTGGTGAAAGTGGTAGTTTGTCCTTTACCTAAAGAAATAGCTTTTGTCCGTCTTACTGCTTTTTTAATTTTATAGTACAAGAACATGGAAGCGTCATGGTCATGGGCTAATTGTGATTGTTTCCAAGGCACTGTCTCTGTCTTTGCAAAGTTGCTAGAGTTCTGGTATAAGCCAGGAGAAGTATTGCTTTTTTTATTCTGAGTTTTTGGGAGAAGAATTGATATTGTATGCCATACTGCAATTTGGTGACAAAGGTATCTGCTTCATTAACATTGTTTTTTTACTGTATAGCCAACACTAGTTAATATTGTTAATGCTCTACATTTTGTAGGTTCACTGTATAATTCTGTTAAATATAGTATAGTATTGTTGATGGTCTATTATCAAGGGAAGAAGTGAATGTTAATGTGCAGTGGTCACAGACATTTAGGGGGGCTAGAATAGATTATATGAGTGGTGGTTGATGGCTATGAGTAAATCTAGAATACTGTAATTTGAAGCTGTTTAATTGGATCTAGTGGGCTTGTCTATTAGCTGGTAAAAGATGTGGTCTAAGAGGAAGCTATGAAGGTGATATTTATTTTGTCCAAGGAAGTTGGTGTTGAAGCCACCTAAGATTAATGTGTGTACATCAGCTAGGATATGAGGTAGGATGTCTCTGAAAAGGTGTTTGATATATGTTGGAAAGACAACTTGGGGAAGTAGACTGCTTGTAGGGTTAGTTGATTATTATTTCTGGTTAGAATATTATTAACCATAAACCAGTTTGTCCCAAATTCATTGATGATGGAGGAGATGGCATAAAGTCTGTAGTTAAAAAAAGTTTTTTATTAGAAATAGAGGTGTGGCTAAAGGGGGGAGGCAGACAACTACCTGTGGTACAAGGTGCTGGGGGAGCAAACAGCAGATGTTGATGTGGCAGCATTCAGAAAAGAATACTAATACTAATAGTAACACTAATAGTAATACTAATACTAATAGTAACACTAATAGTAATACTAATACTAATAGTAACACTAATAGTAATACTAATACTAATAGTAACACTAATACTAATAGTAACACTAATAGTAATACTAATACTAATACTACATTTGTAGTATTTAGTGGTTATACTTCTACCAGGTGGTCTGCAACACTTCTCAAAGGAGAAGACATTTTTGGAGGGTCCTCAACTTAAAGTTAAGAGGGATCCCAGATCAGGGAATTGTACAGGGTGCTATAACACCTAGCTATGGTTATGTTTTGAAACATGCCCCCTCCACCAATATGGAAGTAACATTATAATGATTCAGGCATATGTGTGTAGTGTATTTAAGTGTGATTTTTAGCTAGGTTTTGGTTAGTGCACAGATGTCTGTGTTGTTTTAGGAGAGCCAGAGTTGGATGTGATATAATTTGTTCTTCAGGCTTCAACAGTTTAGGGATGCAGTTTTAATACACTTGTGTTGCAGGCTGGAGAGATATGGGTGATGAAAAAGGCTCTTGGTAGTATATGCTGATGTCCTGGCTTAGTGCAGGGCAGTTTAAGTGTATTATGTGTAGAGTGTCCAGCTGATTCATTCTATTGGAATAATAGGGTCAGAACATACTTTCGTTTTGATCTGAGTAACATGATGTATGGGTTTATAATTCTGTGTAGTAGTAAGAATGGTGAAATCTGGGAGAAGTATGTGTCTGGAGTTGGGTTAGGTAAGATATGTGTGGAATTTTGTAAGAGGTAATCAAAGATAAATAGTAATCTCACTGTAATGATGAGGGAGCATTTTGTCAGACAGGAATATGTTGTGTGAGCAGGGGGCATGGTTGTGTACAAACATTGTCTGAGTTCTGTGGGCTTTTTAGGTGAGTTACAGGTGTGATAGCAATAAGTGAGGTAGACTGATGTATTATTGTGTTTGTTGTATCAGATGATGGAGTGGGATCATTATGTTTGTAGCATCATTAGTAGTAGTGTTGTGTAGACTTGGGATACTGGAATGCGTTTGTCGTTGTAGGCTGCTTTCATTTACAGATGCAGTTGAAAGAGAATATTTGAGACATACTGTTTGTTGAATGGATGCTGAGATTATAGTTTGCATGTGCTCTACTTATACGATTAAAGTTATGCATGCTACTTATTTACGTAGATAAGAATTTTTATTGCGTGTTTTGTGTGTGTGTGTGTGTGTGTGTGTGTGTGTGTGTGTGTGTGTGTGTGTGGGAAACTATGCCCAATTGTTTTGGCTTGACTTTCACCTTAATTTTTGAAATAAGAGGCTGACAGGTTGGGGCAGGTGCACACTGTATTTTGAAAACAGTTACATAAGATGCTTTCCTGTGTGTTAGCTATATACTCAACCTAAAGACATAGCAAATCTGCTCACTGACAAATTCAGCTCAAATTTCACCTCCCCATCACCTCCAGCTCTCCCTCAAGAATACCCTCCACCACTCCACCACCAGTCATCACCAAAGAACAATTTGCCACTGGGCTCTTTAAAGCTAAAAACATGGAAATATACCAGGTTTCCCTTTAAATGGCTTAAATCAGGCTCATCAGGATCTATATATAACCACAGCTGCTGAACTGGTTTTGTCCCAATTGAGTGGAGGCCAGCAACAGTTATCCCTCTTCAGAAAAGGTGGACCATCTACTGACCCGGGAAATTGCAGGCTCATAAATTTGACTAGTCTTATATGTAAGGCTATGGAAAGAATAATCATGTACCTGATAAATAATGACACAGGAGACCTCCAAACACTGGACCTGACTGAATTTGGCTTTGTAAAGGACAGGTCATGCCTACTGAATGTGGTGGATTTTGAGAAAGTTACTAAGGCCATGGATGAGGCTAAAAAAATACATACCTCCTTCCTTGACCTGGCCAAAGCATTTGACATGATTCCACACTTAGGTATTATAAATAAACTCACAAAACTGGGCATAAATCCTTATGTCACCAGATGGATAGCCAACTGACTCAAGAACAGGACACATGTTTAAAGTGGATGATTTCAGATACAGCAAGAGGCCAGTTACTAGTGGTGTGCCACAGACCTCAGTACTGGGGCCAGTCCTGTTTGGAATATACTTTTCTGAAGTCAAGGCTAATGGGGGGCCTCTGGATGACAAGGTTTGCTGATGACTGCAAGCTAGGGGCAGTCATTGAATCCTCAGAAATGTAGATATCCTTCTGGAAGGTCTAGATCAGACAAATGATTGGTGCCAGAACCATGGCCTAAACCTAAATGAAAAAAAAATCATCATACCCTTTGGGAAGTCAAATACCCCTAAAGATTACAACATCAATAGACTCAGCAGTGACATATCTAGGTACACAGATAGATAGTAGCCTGAACATTGACGGCCATGTGTCCAACGTGGTGAGGAAATCCTTTTAAGTGGCACAACTTATAAGTAAAGGTATGGCATCCAGATGCAAGGAAATTATATTTCAGCTGTACTCAGCCCTCATTAGACAAATAATTGAGTACAATGTGCCATTTGGTATATATGTGACTAGGCACTTATAGCAGCTCAGAGGTTCCTCACAAAGAAAATACAGGGTGTAAATAACATGAACTATGTGGATAGACTAAAAGTCCTATCCCTTAACCCTGTCTCTGACCAATGGCTAAGGGATGTCCCATAGCTGACCTAGAAGGAACTCACAAATCCTGCCATGATGGAGTTGCTACACATATGCAAGTCAAATGGCATAAGGGTCACCCAAACTAGGGATCTTAGTCAAGGACCGAAACAAAGCATGCTGGAGAGACAGATGCGTCTCCAAGATTGCCTCTTTTTCTGGAACAGGCTCCCTATTTACATTAAGCAGAAACCTTCAATGGCCCTCTTCAAACACAATGTGGATCAATAGATGGGAATCACAAATTCACACCTGGGTAATGCCTATGGCTCTTATGGACAGTGACAGTCTGTAGGATGCTCAATGCACAGGCACAAATCCATGTCATCCTCTTGCCCCTAGGGGGGCATATGTTGTGTAAAATTGAATTATATTTACTAGGCTTGTAAGGGCCCTCAAGCCATTAGCCTAGTAATCTCCTATGCACCTATAAACCTATTTATGTATTTATTCATTTATATGATAATAAATAAAAATTCTATGGCATACAGTTGCAGTCATACATGCAGGTGGCTGAAATTGATGGTCTCATCTGGCCTTGTTTCACCAAATGTCTCCTATTTTTTTGCTTCATATTTTCATCTATTCCTCATAAAATTTGAATTTTTCCTGCTAAATGACTGACAACTGCACTTACTAAATAATGACATACCTTTGAGTTTCAGATTTAATAACCTTCAGAAAAAAGTATGCTGATGCAAAGACTGTAAAATAAGAGCAAAATAATATATTTGGTGATATTAGTCCTTTATCCCGCATTATTTGTTAGCTTCCTCCTTGATTCTTGAGCTAAAAGGTTGAGAGGTATGTGTGTGTGTGTGTGTGTGTGTGTGTGTGTGTGTGTGTGTGTGTGTGTGTGTGTGTTTGTGTAGGTTTTTAGTGAGTTGCATACTGGGTTCTGACAACAATGAACTGATAAGATGCATTCCTAAGTGGGAGTTATTTGAGTATATATTCATTCACCTGCTTGCAATAAAATTTCTATGGTGTACAGCTACAGTTATATAAATGGCTGTAACTGACAGTCGTGTGTGTTGTGTGTATATGTATTTGTATCCATAATATATGTATACATGTATGAATCCAGCATACATGATCTCAACTTTTCCTGATTTTGGAGAGTGCTACCAATTCTGCCTCATATTTTGGTTTGTTCTTTATAATTTTTTATGGCTTTTCTAGAAAATCATTGAGGTCTACAATCAGTAAAAAATGACAGACACAAGTTTCAGATTTAATTATCTTCAGAAAAAGCATGCTAA
The DNA here is from genome assembly GCF_019279795.1 of Protopterus annectens. Classification (NCBI taxonomy): domain Eukaryota; kingdom Metazoa; phylum Chordata; order Ceratodontiformes; family Protopteridae; genus Protopterus; species Protopterus annectens. The sequence continues at coordinate 417,271,060 of NC_056749.1, forward strand.
TACAAAAAACTAACTCCAGATTACATTACATCATAGTTTGGTCTGTTCATCGCAATGTTTGTGTTTTTTATATTTTTTGGTGGTGGGGAAATAGGTAAGGATTGCATCCAGTAAACAACAGACCCTAACATTTCAGACTTAATAGACTTCAGAAAAAACATGCTAATGCAAAGTTTATTATTGCCTATGTCGTAAGTGATGGTTTAATGAAGATTTTTCTTGTTTTAAAAAAGGCAGGAATTGAATAATTAATGCAATGCTGCTTCAGTTACATGATATATAGCAATATATGTGAAGTATAATGTTTGTAAACATGAACTTGTTAATACAGTTTCATTACTTTTATGTAATTGTAAATTTGCCTATGTCACAAGTGATAATTCAATAAAGGTGTTTAAAAAAATAATTGAGGACTGCAGTCAGTAAATAATGGCGGACACATGCATTTCAAATTTAATAGTTTTCAAACAAAACATGCCAATACAAAATTAACTCCAGTTTACATGACATGCATTATTTATAGATGCTTTAACAAATAGATCATTGTCAATTCACTAGTGCTGGTGGTCACATATGTAGGCTATAAGCTGTTTGGCTAATCTAATGTAGGATAGGTCTCCTCTTTTATCCCTATTCTGCATATCTACTCCTACTGTGGGTAGATCTGATGAAGCTCTGTTAGGAGAGAAATAATTCATCAATTTAATTTTTTTTTATTTTTCAATAAATAAGTATCAATTTTCTTCAAGATTTTATAAATGTTTTTAGGGTCATTTTATATTTCTAAGGTCTTCGAACAGTATGGTAAGATGCATTTAATATATTTTAAGTGAAGTTTATAGCTGCTTCAGATTTTATGGGAGGTATGTTATCTTGAGAAAAGTAATTAAGGTGCTAATTTGGTGTATAAAAGAATTATGGTTTTATGGGATTTGAAATTCTGATGAAGTCCTGCTTTTTGAGGGATGAAAGCACTCAATTTCTGTTCTAATGTTTTGTTTAATAAGTCTTAATAGTATCAAACTTGGAAGTCCATTTTTTGACACCAGCGATAATTAATTTGTTGTGCTGAGCTGTTTTTACATACCACTACACTTCTGGTATTTTCTATTTTTATTCCTTGAGTGTTGCAGTTGTTATGGACTCTTTAGACAATATTCCATCACTATTCTCTCCAGTTCAATGAGAGGAGCTCAATAGGGTACATTCTGAATTGGCCATTGTGAAGGCAAATTGAACGTTTGATTGACTTGATCATCCAATCAGATAACAGAACTGTTAAAAGGAGGCGGAAGTCCAGATCCAGCATGGTTGCTCTGAATGGAGAACAAAACAGAGATCTTATTGAGGCAGAGTTTGTAATTCCGGGACTGGCTGCTGGAGCTATTCTGGGAAAAAAACTGATTTCAAACTCTGAAAAGAGGAAAGACTTGGTGTTTTGTAGTACAAGTCATGGAGAAGAAGAACAACTAAGAACTCATCCCAAAGGTACTGTTTTTAACAAAACTTATGCTGCCATCAGTGTAGCATCTGCTCCTTCAACTTATACTTTTGTTCAGTCAGCCTATTCAGTACACACAAATAGAGGATTGGCTTCCAGTGGAGGTCCTAGTGGTTCTGATAAAGGTGGACCTGTTGAGAATACAAATATTGACAATCTTATTGGAAAATTATACAGTTTTGATCAAGGAACTGTATTCAATCAAATGCAAGATGTATCAAACTAATAATCACAATTGTTGCTCTTTAAAAGACCTAATTTATTTGTTTGAAAAGAAATTTAGATTAAGTTCCTTCAGATAGACAATGCCTATTTATTAAGATGTTAAAATTGTTCCTCAGGGGTTGAGGGTCTACAATTTTCCATTTAGTTTGAACTATTGGGATTCATTGTATGATGATTTAATAGACATGGGTTGGAACTGATTGATAAAAATCATTAAATTTAATGATGAGAAAATTTGTAATCTTATAAAAAAATTTGAGAAATTGAACATAAAAATTTATCTGCTTTTCCCACAATGGGAAAGACTGTATGTTAAACAGTTTGGTGTTATTGAGACCAAGTGTAATAAGGTGTATTACAGGAAATTAAAGAGACTTCATAGGGATGCTAAACAGTATAGTGACAAGGAGGCTTTTCCTACCAAACCGGTTATGAAAAAACATTCTTATCAGTACAATAAAAGGTTGCAAAAAGGTTTTACAAATGGTGACAGGTTTAATAAGTCAACGTTTAATGGACTGTAACATTAGGTAAATGGTAAGCATTTTTTGTTTCAAGGGAACCAGCAGACAGAAGTTTGGTGGAACTCAGGACAACTCAACAAAGGTCAGGAATGGAAACCAGCAACAGACAGACACAGATGGTAGTAAGAGACAAACTGAATCCTTCATCAGTTTCTATTAATGGTAGAATACATACATTTAAAGGTTTCCATATTTTCAACTACATAAATAAACCTATTTTAAAGGACCATTTTACCTTGTTTATGAAAATGGTTAAAGTTTATACCTGTTAAGAGATTTGACATAGTTGATTCCATTATTTAGCAAAGCTATTTATTAGGAAGTTACATTTAGCAATTTGTTTTAATGAACAAGGGGAATATGTAAAATATAGTGAATATTTAGTGATAAAGAAGAAAAATGTTTGCAACCCCTGCTTGAATCCAACTCTTAACATTTTAGAGAAAGCCATTATTGAAAATTGTTATGACCTTAAAGTCAAATCTAACAATAAACATTATTTTTCTAACATAAATAGGAATGAAAGGGCTTTGCTTGAACAGCTTTAAAATGACAAATCTTTAAGGATTATGAAATGAAAATGGATAAAGGTGGAGCAATGATTGTTCTGAAGAAGCTCACAGTTTTCGTGAGTGAAAGCACTTTACATGTTATCAAGTGAAATTAATTTATTATTGGTCTCACAGTTTTCCAGCAATGGATTGATTTGGTTTTACAGTCGTTGTGTAGTGGATTTGCTTGCTTTGGAATTGTGGTGGTGCTGTTGTGTTTCAGAAGTGACGTTACATAGTGTTGAGTTGAACTGAAGCACAGATATTTTGTTTTCTGATGTTTAGATACATGAATTATTCTAATGACAAAATTAATTTGATAATAGAGTTTATGGCTTTAGCCTTAGATTATACTTTTATATATTTTGAGGGGGAACATTTTAAACAGAACAAAGGTGTCACCATGGGGGCTTCATACACCCCAATTTATGCAAATATGGTGTTAGATTGGGAACACAATAAGGTTTTTAATAGTGAGTATTACCCCTTTTTGAAGTTATAAGTTAGATTTTTAGATGACAACTTTGCTTTGTGGAACGGGCCTGAGTATGAGATTAGTAATTTTATTGAACATCTTAACAAATTTTCTAGTTTCCTTGAGTCCACTTACACTTATAATAAGGTAGGAATCAACTATTTAGACACATTCATTCAACACTCTGGGAATGGTTTTATGTCACTGATTTATAGAAAGCCGACCTTTAGTAACTCATATCTGGAGTACTCAAGCTGCCACCCATTGAGTCAAAAAAAGTATTATCAAAGGACAATATAGAAGAGTTGCCTGTATGACTTAACACCAAGAGGATTTAGAAAGAATTAAGAGAAGTAGCCAAGATGTTTTTAAGTAGGGATTATCCTCCCAGGTTAGTTGAGGAGACAAAATCTTATGTGGAATCTGAATGGAGCAAGAAATATAAACCACTTCTCAGCATTGGGCTCAATAAAAATAAAATTGTGAGGGTAAATGGTTTTGAGAGAGCTTTGGTTGTTTAATATGGACCCCTTGCTAGTGAAGTGAAAAATATAGTTACTGCTAACTGGAATATACTAAAAGGTAACCCTTCTGTTTATAAAACACTTGGTACACATCCCTCCTTTGTATTTGAAATAGGTTCCAACATTAAAGCTAACTTTGAAAGGGAAATTTTGTCTCACAATTATCATGGCTCCTTTAAGAAAGGGACTACAAAATGTGGAAAATGCTCCCGATGCTGTTATATTTTAGAAGGAGAAGGGTTAATATTGGAAAATGACCTTCACTCAAAACTTTATTTTGAAAGAGGCAACTGTCAAACAAAAGGGATTGTTTACCTCACAAAATGCTTAAGTTGCCTTGTTTGATATGCTGGTAAAATGGAGAGATGTCTCCAAAAAAGAATATATGAACATCAGTATCAAAACGACTAACATAATGAAAATAACACTTTGTTTAAGCATTCTTTAAAATGCCCTTCATATAAATATTTTGGTTTTGCTATTTTGGAGCATGTCAAGTTGAATCCCAGGTGAGGTGATTTTAAGTCCAGATTAGAAGAAATATAATTGAGGTGGCAGCTATGACTACACACTTCCACTTTCCCAGGGTTAAACAAAAACATTTATATACAGCCGGTCCTTATTAATAGCTTTAATTTAAAATTAAAAAAAATGTCAAGGTTTTAAAAATTTTTTTAGAGTCATTTTATATTTTAAATGTCTTGGAATATCATAGTAAGATTAGTTTAATATGTTTTACGTGATGTTTCTGGTTGCTACAGTTTTTATGGGAGGTATATTACTTTAAGAAAAGTAATTAAGGTTCTAATTTGGTGTATAAAAGGATTTTTGTTTGATAAAGTCTTAATAGTATCAAACTTGGAAATCTATTTTTTCACTGTATCAGTACTTAATTTGTTGTGTTGAGCTGTTTTTACATATCACTACACATTTGGTACTTTCAGTTGAATCAAGCATACATGCTCTCAACTTTTCCTTATTTTGCAGAATGCAACCAATTTTGACTCATATTTTGATTTGTTCTTCATAATTTTCTGGAAAATCATTGAGGTCTAAAATCAATAAATAATGACAGACATGAGTTTCAGATTTAATTGTCTTCAGAAAAAGCATGCTAATACAAAAAACTCCAGTTTACATTACATCATAATTTGGTCTGTTCATTGCAATGCTTGTGTTTTTTTTATATTTTTGATGGTGGGTGAATAGTTAAGGATTGCAACCAGTAAACAACAGACCCTAACATTTCAGCCATGATGGTTTAATAGCAATATTTCTTGTTTAAAAAAGGCAGGGATTGAATAATTAATGTAATGTTGCTTAGGTTATATGATATATATAGCAATATATGTAAAGTATAATATTTGTAAACCTGAACTTGATAATACAGTTTCATTACTTTTATATAAATGTAAATTTGCCTATGTCACAAGTGATAATTCAATAAAGGTGTTTAAAAAAATAATTGACTATAATTCAATAGTGCTGGTGGTCACAAAAAAATAATTGACTATAATTCAATAGTGCTGGTGGTCACAAATGTAGGCTACAGGCTGTTTGGCTAATCTAATGTAGGATAGGTCTTCTCTCATCCCTGCTCTGCATATCTACTCCTACTGGAGTTAGATCTGATGAAGCTCTATTAAGAGAGAAAACACTCCTATTTAACATTTTTTTTAATTTTTCAATAAATAAGTATCAATTTCTAAAAAATATAAGTGCCTGATCACTCTGAATTCTCAACTGAGATTGGCCACAGTTCGTGTTCTTTATTATTGGTTTTAAGGAGGCTCAGCCAGCAACGTTGATGCTCAAGAAGTGCCAGTTTTCTCTGTGGATTAATTGTGTGTGTGTGTGTGTGTGTGTGTGTGTGCATGTATATATATATATATATATATATATATATATATATATATATATATATACACACATAACACTCGGGGGTATGTGTGTGTGTGTATGGATGTGTGTGCATAGATAGATAGACAGATAGATAAATATAGATATACATTCATGAATATGACTTTTTGTTGACTGCAGTATACCACCTTTTATAAAACTAAACCAAAAAAGATGTAAACCTGATGAACCAAAATGGATAAAACAGCAAAACATGACATGACCACACAGCAATGTGTGTTTATTAAAATATACACAAGTGAACAAAGTTAACCTTGCTATGTAGTTATGTGGTGTTTTTACATGTAACGAGGCAAAAGTTTGTGTCAAAATTAGAGATGTCATTGAAAATAAGTGAATTTTTTTTCAAGCACCTTTATTGAATTTTCACTTGTGACATAGTCAAATTTACATTCATATAAAAGTAATTAAACTATGCTAACATAACAAACATTATACTTCACATATACTGCTATATATCATATAACCTAAGCAACATTGCATAAATTATTCAATTCTTGCTTTTTTTTAAATAAGAAACATCTTTAAACCATCACTTACTACATATGGAATCGTACATTTATATAAATAAAAATAAATCACACCAATACAACCCTAGTCACAAGCATTTTACACTACAAACCATACTGACACACTTCCAGTTGCAAACATTATACATCATTTATAATCTTCCCAATTTTTCTTACTCAAAAACATTACATAGCTCACTTAAGTCCTGTTGCCTTTTAGGCCTCAATAAGTGAAAATTTAGCAGTAGAAAAAAATAGCAGTAGAAATTAAGGTGCTAATGAAACAAACAAAACTTCTGTTTATAACATAAATATTGATTAAAAATGTACAATAAGCATATAACCATTGTTTTAAAATTTACATAATTGCCACTGCAGTTTTTTTATACTTTGTCATGTCATGCATCTGTTCTGTTGAAGACATTTATAAAATCCATACTGTAGTTATGCAATTGTTGCAGCTTACACTGAAAATGTGGTAGGAATGCAAGACTGAATGATTTATGTAGCGTGATATAAGAAAACATTACTTTACCTACTCTTTATTATTTATATAAAGTTATTTTTCTTTTTACTGCTTATTTGAGGCAAGTGAGAAGAACACTGACAAACTTATAGGAATACCAGAGACAGAAATGTGATTTGTCCCATATTTTACTACATTACCAGTCTTCTGTAGTTTTATTCATCTCTAAGCATATGTACTTGAATGATTTCCTGACTACCATAGCTGCACGAAGATTGAAGGCAAGATGACTATCTGTTTGTGTCCCCAAGTCACTGATTACAGGGTCATCTCGTAGGGGTCATGCATACCTCTCAGTTGTACAGAGTTTTACAGAATGTCCAAATTTTTACCTCATATTTTTTGGTCTGTTTTTCATAAAATTGTGGTTTTCTGGCAAATCATCTGCAAATCGTCGAGCATTAAAGTCTGAAAATAATCAAAGACTTTTGAATGTCAGACTGTTTATCCTTCATAAAATCTATACTAATACAAAACCTGTTATTCTATCAACTTTCTAAGTTTGTAAGAGCAGTATTTAAAATCTGTTCCTATTTTTGGGCCTTTGTTCCCCTATTATTTATGGCTGTGTCCAAATTTCTAGCTGTAAGAGGTCAAAAGGTATGTAGGGGTGTGTTTCCAGTATGGTAGCTACCAGGGGTGACCAGTTTCCCAAAGGATACCATTATGCACTTATTGTCAATTAGTTTTACTCCATGGTTCTGAATCACTTATTTGTTTGTCAGTCCTTCTTGGAGAACATTAGTGTCAGTGTGGGATTCCATGACTAAACTGGACAACTGGATGGGGAACTAGAAATTCACCCCTGGTTTGGCAGCTACATCTCTAATGGACACAGGAAGCTTGTAAATGATTCCTCTCCTAGGCCCTTGCTTGTAAATGTTTCATCTTACAAGCCTCTGTTTATACAAACAATGGTAACAGAACTGGTCAGAGATTTGGAATGTATGACTAGGCTTAAAAAGGCCCCAGTGGTCAATAGCCGAGTACACACCTATAAACCTATGAACCTATATTTGTCAAGGTCATGGCCTAATTGTTTGCCACATAGCTATATATTTAAAAAATGAGACAGTTTCATTATGGCTACTGTGGTCTACATTTTGCTGATTCTGGCAGTTCACTGTTGTAAAGTATTGATCATATATTTTATTCTTAGTAGCTCAATGTTTAGTCATAGTAGTTGGCCAGGACAGCTCAGCATGTAAAGTACTTGCCTTTCATACTTGATAGTAAAGGTCTGGTGTTCTCTTCCTACAACTGGTGCTTTCTTTCCATCTATATAACCCATGGCACATTACATCATCGGGGGGGAGGTGCATGGGTACAAGAAATGGTTTCCTGTTATTAACACCTCTGTTTGGCCGACATACCACAGTCAGGGTAAGTTTTACAGTGCATAGGGAAGCACTTTGGAAAAAATATATTTCATGTGCACACATCTGTGAGAAGCAGACTTTTCAGCACATACAGGCTATGCATTAAAAAGGGACTCTATATAATAGATAGATAAATAGATAGATCTACAAAGAATAGAGTAATGTATAAAACAGGTGTACTGCCCCTGCACCGGGAAAGGTGTAATATCCTCCATTAATTTTGTTGTCAGTTCTCCACTATGGCCTCATGAGCTGTAGGAGAAGAACAAAGATGATACTAGTACACTGCAGACCAAACTAAACATATATATATATATATATATATATATATATATATATATATATATATATATATATAGATATATATATATATATATATATATACATATACACAGTAGATTGCCAGAACTCTTTCTTTGACCTGCTCTTCCCATTATCAAAGAAGGCCTGGATGGTGCTAGAACTGCTTGCTAGTTTACTGGATTTCAATTGTCTCCATAACTGTCCTGGTGACAGTGCGCTAGGCATCTGCTTTATACAGGGGGCCCAGATATGAGTCTACTAGCAAGTGGATCTGGTGGTCTGTATGTAGGAATGAGAAAGATCTTATTCTCATTTTCTCACCACTGGGGCACCCTGCAAATACCAATGACCTCAGAAGCCATAGCCATTTTACAAGTCTGCAGTCAGAGAATCAAGGCTGAGTTCTCAGGATCACACCCATTTATTTTCCTTTGCAAGGTTTGCCCACAAGGTAGAGCAACTCATTAGCACACGTACTGGCAAGGCTGGTAATGTATTATGCCATTTTTGGAATCCTGCAATACAGGTTTGGAAGTATGAACTATGGCAACCAAAGTGTGGCTGCATGGCATATACTGCAACAAAGATACTGTTTCTACTCTAGGGTGACTTAGAACCTTCTCACAATATTCACATGCCTGAGCATATTGAACGTGCTTCACAGACTTGTAGACATATGCGCAATGCTGCATAGAACTTTCTGGGAGGATCTGCAAGTGATGTGTAGATTGACCAGTTCAAAAATATTCATGAGGTAAGTCCTCATTTGTATAATCATTATGCTTAGTGGCCCATATCAGTGAGATATAAGCATAATCAACTACACAGAACATTTTTAAACTATAGAAGAAGCCGTATAGCTCCAGGGATAGAACAAACTTTAGCTGTTTTCAGTAAAGAATATTGTGGAATGCCAGATTTCAACTTGCTTAAGGTATAGTGTAACTTCTTTCGAAATAGTGTCTTTACGTACAAGGACATAGTTGCTTGCATTTGTAAATGATTGCAATGGGGAATTACGTCACTGGATAAAGAGTAGGAAGAGAGGTAGTGAGAGCACTGCACACAAGGGATATCAAAATTAATGGAAGACACACCCAATGCCAGTTGTGTAGTGTGGCTCTTAGAGGTGGCAGGCTAGCCTCAAGATGGGACAGGAAGGCACACATCTTTATAGGTATATTGCATATGTGAAGACCATATATTACTATAAATAACAGTAACTTGAAAATTATATCATCATAAAGGAATTCAGAGACAACAAAAATTATAATGTGAATGTGGGTGGCATGTTTGTGTCTCAGTGTTGAACTAAGTAGGATGCAACCTGTGACATCCCATAAAGAAGGGCATGTAGCGCAGTTTACAGGAAACAAGGTTTGAACTGAAGGGTGGCAAGCACTGTCACAGCCGTTACATCCAAGTTGTAAACCTCTGTGTTGTAGGTTTTGGGGTCAATGTTTGCACTACTGATTGTAGCCCTGTTAGTGTCAGAAGGTCATAGATGGACCATATGAGCAGGATTAACACTCTTTGTGGAGTATACAGAAAAGAAGGTATACAATATGGGACAGATTGAAAAGGGGCAGTGATTAATTGCATGATAATACAATGTTTTTTCATACAAGCAGCAATAAGACAGGTAAGAAGTGTGGGAAGGCAGGGGTTTCCTCAGTGAAGAAGTCTAGAAAGAGCATGTTCTCTGATGCAGAGAATGAGCTGCAACTCTATACCCAAAATTCTCAATGGCTGATGGCACTTATTGCCGGAAGTTGCCAACCAAAACTACCATAAATATGCTTAGCAGGATCTTGTGGTTGACATCAGTGCTGTTGGCAGTTATGAACAGGTCAGGTGTCAGGGATACCAACATTACCTTAGACACTGAAAAACAGCCTCTCTGTCTTGCACAGAAGATAGACAACTAGTGTTGGGCTACTGGTTGAGTGACCTTAAATTGAAATTGAGACATTTCTGGCATCTCTCAGAGTGGAACCAGACTTTTCACAGTCCCATGGTGTGGCATTATACCTTGGAGCCAAACTGCAACATGCCATGAGAATATGCACTGCAGATGCCCCATGTGGGTATTGCCGTACACTTTCCATTGCTTCCTTAATCACTGCACATCTCACTAATGCTGTATGCTTTGGATACTATAGGAACATCTGGGTTACGATCTCCATGAGCACCTGCTGTTGGGACATACTATGGTTTTAGGTCTGCACTACAACTGTGTTAGAGGTGGTAGGTTATACTTACACTGGGCTTTCTCAGGTAAGTATCTATCTAGCACCATCATTTTGGAAGTGCCATCACCTGATGTTGGAGGATCATGAGACTCTGCTGATAATGGAATTGATCAACTGGCATGGTTTGTGATGACTGGATCCCTTACTTAGGCCATGGACACAGCTTCTCTGCCTGTAGACAGATAGACATACACCACGCAGGGAAGCCTGTATGAGACAGTTATTAATGTATGACAGAAACCCCATAGCAGGGGGTGGATGATCATGTGAGTGTGAACAATTGTGCTTATTGAAAGCATGGGTATCCTACTACCCTGAATTATCAGTGTCAATTAGTGCAACCCAATGTCCATGTAGGGCCATAGTGGAGGAATAAGCTAGCACTACAATGGTATTTTCAAAACTAATACTGATTATGCAGGGTGTGCAGAATGACCTCTGACAGTGTATGTCTTGTATGTGTATGTTGTATCACATACTGGCACAAGCCATGTCCTGTCAGGTTTGCATGCCCCTTGGCAGGCATTGTCCACATAGTTGATCCAAAGCTGACTTTATGGACTGTCGCCATTGAGGGGTGGATTGTCAAGGTTAGACCCAGCACTTTCACAACATCATTGGGTGTGGAGGTGCCTATGGGCAAGAGAAGGTATTTCTGGGGTCATGCCATTTTCAACAATGGCATGTCAAGTAACAGATGATGGTCAAAATCATGTAGCACAAGCATCTAGCCTGGGCTGTGGTACTACCAATGCATCTTCTGAGGGACCTTTCTTCTGTTGGGTATGCATGGGATGCTCAAGCATCTACCATTCTTGCCTTGCTCCAATCTATTAGATTGATCCACCGTGCTTCAAATACTACTGGGTCTATTTCCCAGCACACACACACACACACACACACACACACACACACACACACACACACACACACATGCATACATGCACGCCTCTACAGCCTCCATAGCTGCATATATCCAAACCACCTGTGTCCCATCATCCAAAATTCCACAATAATCCCCTAGAGACAAACATCTTCCACACATTGCAGTAAGAACATTTCAGTTTGTATAGCCCTCATACATTTCTCTGTGGAATGCAATGCACACTTGTGCCCCCCCCCCCCACCAGTGTAAATGATAAAAGTGCCCTGCTCTTTGTACTTTGCTATTTTGGTTACATATGTCTGATGCACAGTGTGATCAGTGTATGAATGGGTGTGGTGCTGGATTTACATGCTAAACATTTACTTTAGTGTCTTTGCTGTGGTATGGGCAAAAGCTTCAGGCTAATTTTTGCCTCTTTGCTAGAGATGCATATTGTGCCCACCTCCATCTGTTATTTCCATGCCCTGCTGTTGAATCCTCCACTGACACCTTATCTGAAAAAACCTCCACTACCTGGTGGGCTGGGAGATATTCCTCCTGGAATTGTCCTCCCTGCTGTCATTGCCTCATATGTATCATATTGTGTAACACTGCACATACTGAAAAGAGTTTAATACATGTGCCAGGGTCATACTGCAAGACATGACCTGATTCATCCAGTCAATTAGAATATGGCTTCAGCAGCCCATACACATCACTATGACCCTGGTTTATGATAGGTTATAGTTGTACAGGGCTCTAGGACATATTTGGTATCTCTAATATGATGCCCCTGAGGAAGTGACCCTTCAGAATCCATTGGTCAAGGTCATATATGTACTATAAGTGAGAGTAGTGGTAACTGCCTGGATTGCCTGCAGACACATTGGAGATAGCATGCTGTGTATTACAGGCCACCTGGCAGCTGAAAGAGTGTTACCTTTTGTAGTTCACGTCATCTTCCCATGTTATCATCTGGGGTCTTTATTTCAATGTAGTTGTAGTTTATGGTCCCACAGTACCTCAGAGAAATGGGCTATATTTGGCAAATCTGATTTCCAGCCTCCGATGAATAAGCATGTGTCCATTTTCATGCAGTCTGTCTTCAGGGATCTACATTTTCAAAATCATGGATATACTATGTTGGGACATAACCTTTCACAACAGGAGAGCATTGCCCTCCAACAGTTACGTAACAACAGGGATATCGTTATTTTACCTGCAGACAAAGCTGGGGCGGTGGTAGTTCAAAACATGAGTAATTATCTTCATGAGGATTTATCTCAGTTATCTAACACAGCATGTTATATGAACATGGCCATCGACCCTACCCCAAATTTCAAGCAAGAAATTGACTCTTTCTTGAATTTAGCATGTGAGGAGGGTATTATCAGTAGGAACTGTGCTACACAACTTTCAGTTAAGGACCCTCACAAGCAGATCTTATATTTATTACCCAAAATCCATAAATCATTAACTAACCCTCCGGGTAGACCAATAGTTTCGGGTATTGGATCCTTGACCGAATCCTTGTCGGCCTTCCTGACACATCTTAAACCTCTCTTGGGCTTGGTCTGGGCAAGGCTACAGGATACTACACAGTTCCTTAAAATTATAGAGGACACACAATTGGAGCCTGAGTGGTTAATGTGTTCAATGGATGTCAAAGCCTTGTATACCAGCATACCACATTGGGCTGGATTACAAGCCCTTAAATACTGGTTGGATAGGGCTGGACTATATTCACTGGGGTTCAACACTTTATTAATATGCATGACGGAACATGTACTTAATAAGAATGTTTTTTATTTTCAAGGTCAATGTTATTGGCAATTACAGGGTACGGCTATGGGAGCATCTTTTGCTTCCATTTATGCCAACCTGTTCATGGCATTCTTTGAAGAATGCATGATCTACGATGTATCTCATAATATATATTTGGTAGAAATGGACATCTGGCGCAGGTACCTGGATGATTGCTGGATGGTATGGCTTGCAGATGCTGGATATTTACAGGAATTTGTATCTGAATGGTAATATCTGGGGCATTGAATTTTCTATCACCTTTGACTTGCAGACTATTAATTTTCTGGATGTAACTATTTCCAGAAATCATGATCATACTTTGGCCACCAGATTGTTTCGTAAATATCCTCAATATAACACCTTATTACATGCTTCGAGTATGCACCCACGCCATACCGTCAGAAATATCCCGGTATCACAATTTATGCGTATGAAACGCCTTAGTTCTACCAAATCAGATTATGATGTAGCTAGTGTTGATTTATGTCAGAGATTTGCTAGCAGAGGGTATAAATTTGAAGATATCAACAAGGCATGGGCACGATCCTCTCAAATGGATAGGAACACATTGTTGGACTATAAAACTTCTTCTGGAGATTCCCGGACATCCACTATCAGATTCATCACAACATATGGTAGGAATTATTATGTAATTAGGGACATCATAAAGAGACATTGGAATATCCTATTAGCCAATGAACAACTTAGATCTGTTCTGGGGGAGGAATGTCAATTTTCATATAGGAAAGGCAAAACATTGGGCTCCCTTCTATCTCATTACAAACATATCGGCAGCGGAGGAGCAATTTACCAACAACTTACAATAATGGGACATGAACTGTCGGGCACTTATCCATGTGGCCATTGTGGCTCATGTAAACAGATTACTAAGTCACAGCATTTTTCCAGCCATAACACCAGTAAGGTTTTTGATTGCAAAATCTTTGGTAATTGTAGTAGCAACTGGGTAGTCTATTTGGCTTCATGCCATTGTGGGGTGTTCTATGTTGGCCAGACCTCTAGGCCACTTAGGACACGAATAAATGAACATCGATGTGATATCAAAAACAAGAAAGAAACAAATGTTTTATACCGACATGTTTTACAACATCAACAAGCACAGTTTATGTTTATGATCATAGACAGAATAGTTGGTGATCGTAGTAGTGCACAAGGGTGGCACGGTATACTGAATCATAAAGAGAAATATTGGATAATCACTTTGGGTGCACTTTTTCCACCTGGACTCAATGATCACCTATAACCACAATTTTATGGAGAATGATATACTTTTCCATTTTTTACTTTAATTATCATTGGTGCCAGGTATAGTATATTTTCATTAATTTATTTTGATCCCATACATATTCATTATTCATTGTACATACATGTTTGTATAATATATTACATTAATTATGAGTTATGATACATGCTAGCTGTTTTGGTCATCAACTATGCATGTTATAGCTGGGAAGTTGGTCCTTACCAGTTGGATGTATTATTTGTGTGAAAAATTTGGATATTTCATGTTTATATATACTTAGAATTATGTATAATTATTATATCTATGGTTCTGCATTTAACATCATTATTCTATACATACTGTTCTTGTTTTGGCTCTAGTATAAATTATAATGACTTTTTGTGACATCTTGGTTTGTGTCTGAATAGTAGCCATGGTCTCTGGTACTTTGTTTGTTAGCCTCAATTATTTTACTATTTTAGGCATTATTCATGAGTAACCACAGCACACCAATGTGTTTATTGGTCAGCACAATGTATAAATTTGCATATTAAATTGTGTTCTGTATGTCTGTTTGTCTAACACTGAAGAAGGCATAATTTTGCCGAAACCGGTCTGTTTTTTATTTTCTGTAATAAAGTTAGTTTATTCACTATCCTTTTTGGCTGTACGTTTGACTGCTAATTTTGCTGGCCAACTGTGTTTCTTTACTATATCACAGAAGTCCCACATGGTGCTGCCTGTCTTCTCTGTGGTACATGGAAACTACATATGCTCCCCCTATGCTTCAGCATGGCGTTGAGAAACTGAACATTGGCAAGGCAGATGCCTTAGATATTCCCAGCTGGTTACTTAAAGGTGCATGTAGCTGGTATGTGTAAAGCCACACATACATTATTATCACCTGGGATAGGTAATCCATGACTCCCATGGGACTGCATATGAGGCCAACACATATCTACCAGGTCCTGCCTAGTGTCTTGATCTACACAGTACTGGTTTACAATGTTTATGACATGAAGTCCATTAAATGTTAAACTAAGCTGGATGATATAGTACCTCAGAGAGCAACGGCACATACCACCATGGCTCATAGGAACAATAATACCCTGCTGCATATGCACATTAACTAATTCTGTGGCAACCCCTAATGTATTTTCACAATTCTCCACTGTAAACATGAGCTAATTCCATGGATGTTAGAGCATCGTGTTGTAATGCTGCTACATTTCTGAATTCTTTGGCCACCTTGGTTTACCTCATTTATGCTTTACATTTTAATACTGTTGCTCATTAGCATATGCTTAAACAGCTATTAGCATTTCCCTAGAGCAGCTCTCCTGTTCTGATTTCACCACTCATGCAACATGCATCTCTGAATTGCACGCAGCCTACTTATGGCCACTCATCATATAAAGTTCTTAACCCAATGTGGCTAATGTTTCTGAATCCCAGAGTAAGTGTTGTATGTTTTTCCTGCAACCTTTTCTTCTGTGAATGGTAGTACATTGATGAGATAAAGTTCCGAACCCTACAATAATTTATGATCAGGTCTCTCTGATCATAACTATTTACTATGTATTTTGGAAATTGCTGTCAAGATTCACCTTTGCACTTGTCTGGTGGTGAGATTCTTGACATGCACATCTCAAATATATAATAATTTGACTATGGTTGGAAAGATGATCATAATCCTCTTATTATGCACTTAAGTACAGTTCCTGCTTATGCATAACCAATTATAACAGCATTTGGTATTTTGTTGTACTAGCCTATTTTGAGTTTGGAATTCCCCTCCTTTTGACTGTATCCAATTATAATTGTTCCTCCTTACAGGTAACATCTAACAGTGTCTGCCATTTCATTACCTTCCATGTAAGTATCACTGTAATCTCATTTTAAAAGCTTAATGACTCTCCATCAAACAAATTCCAAGTGTGGATATTTTCCCTTCTTAGCTATCAAGGTTTTACTCTGGTATTCATAATACAATCTTAGACCAACTCACCCCATCCCTGCTGACCTCCATAATAGACTGCCTTGCAGTGGTCACAACTTCCCCAGTCTTGCACCTAACTATGGGAAACCCTTCTGTGTACCCTTAAAAATCAGTAATTTTTATATAATCTTTCACAAAGTACCTAAATATAATCTTACTAAATCTGTTATATAGAAATGTTTTAAGATAGTCTTCCAAAATATCCATAAATATCCATGAACCTCTTCATAATTTCTGACTGAAAGGAGAAAACAGACCAGTTTACTTACCAGGTTAGCAAAGGAGATATAAATAAATATTTCACATTTGTCAACTATTTTATTGATTTGAAACTTCTTAATCTCTATTTCCAAATGATTCATTTTCACTTTTGTTTATTTTATCTTAGAGGAGCTTCCACCTCTATGTACTTTGGTTTTATGTTTACAGAGAATGTTCTTTTTAAATTTTAGTAACTATAATGGAGTAGCGTTGCAGCTACTTTGTTTTAAATGGGTTCATCCATTATGTTCTCACATTCTGATGGTGTATATGCTCTCAGATGGCATCATCCATTTGATCATTGCCAAATCTTTTTAACAAATTCAGGTAAATAAATAATTTTGATGCTTGCAATGAAAACAAATTTAGAGTCTTATTTATTAGATTGAGAAATGAAGGTCAGCAGGACTAAGACAGAATATATGTGTGTGAATGAGAGGGAGGATAGAGAAATGGTAAGGATGCAGGGAGTAGAGGTGGTGAAGGTGGATGAGTTTAAATACTTGAGATCAACAGTTCAGAGTAATGGTGAGTGTAGAAGAGAGGTGAAGAAGAGTGCAGGCAGGATGGAGTGGAGAAGAGTGTCAGGAGTGATTTGTGACAGACTAGTATCAGTAAGAGTGAAAGGGAAGGTCTACAAGAGGGTAGTGAGACCAGCTATGTTATATGGGTTGGAGACAGTGGCATTGACAAAAAGGCAGGAGTCAGAGTTGAATGTGGCAGAGTTAAAGATGTTAAGATTTGCACTGGGTGTGACGAGGATGGACAGGATTAGGAATAAGTATATTAGAGGGTCAGCTCAGGTTGGAAGGTTTGGAGACAAAGCCAGTGAGGCAAGATTATGTTGGTTTGGACATGTGCTGAGGAGGGATGCAGAGTATATTGGGAAAAATATGCTAAGAATGTAGCTATCAGGTAGCAGGAAAAGAGGGAGGCCTAAGATAAGGTTTATGGATGTGGTGAGAGAGGACATGCAGGTGGTTGGTGTGACAGATCAAGATGAGAGGACAGGAAGAAATGGAAACAGATAATTCGCTGTGGTGACCCCTAATGGGAGCAGCTGAAAGAAGAAGAAGAAGATTTATTAGATTTGGAGTACTTACTAAATTTAATGACAAATTAATTTGTTACACTGAGCAAAATTAAGTTTTTATTATTTTAATACAAATGAGACATTAGTGTATATATTATCCTAGCTGAAATGTTACGCAGTATAATACAGTTATAAGGTTTTTGTACTGAATATATTTCAGAGACATTACTTAATACTTTATCTAGCTGAAGGGTTGCACAAAATAAAGTAGTTAAAAGATTGTCACACTGAATGTATTTCATATTGAAAAATCATACTGGGATGGGACAAGGCTTTAGAATATTAATAAACATTTATTTGCAGATGGCCCCTGAGATTCATTAATGATCATGTAGGCTTTGAGCAAAGCCTATATTTTTACAACACATTAGCGTGATGAACAGCAGAGCTCACGGAATATGCATGCCACTTATCCCACTTACACGTTTCCAAGCACTGTTTCATGACCAGCGGTAGTGTTGGTAGCCATGAAATAATGTGGGGAAGCACAAGCACATGATGTAAACAAAAGTCCATACCTGTAGGTAAACATATTTTTTGACCAGACACGGACGGCATATGTGAAGTAAGGGCAAGTGAATTCTAAGTATTTAGATGCAGGGGGCATGCAATTGGGATAATTTACTCAAAATACAGTGTTAATAATGCAGAGTTAAGTACAAGATGAGGGAAAATAGAGAAAATGTATGCAGTTAATGCATTCAAATGTGACAATGTCACAATAAATTCAATGGAAAGACATCCATATTGATGGTAATAATAAATTACCCTGTTTCCAATTGTTTACCCATGTGCATAACTTAACAATGGAGATGCTAGCAATGGATGTGAGAGGAATAAATGCAACATTGTAAGAAAGGGTAGTAAATGTGATATTAATGTTGACAACATGCTGAGATGAGATAATGGTTATCAAGGACAGTAAATACATTTGAGGCTATTTGCGTACAGTGCAGTTATTGAATATGACATGTATATACAGGGAATGTGTGTGTGTGACAACTGACTGTACTGCTGTATCCTCCACTCCATTCTCTATAAACAAGGAGTGAGTTGTACAGCAGCTGTGTCATGCAATGCAGAAGGGGACGTGTTTTACCATTTGTTGTCACTGGACAACCACAGATAGGGGTATGTTACCTTGACACCTGTCTTGTGCAATAATGTGTTTTATATACATCTGTATCATAAAAAGTAATATAATAGCAGTGGTGCAGCGGTAGCATTGTCACTTCACAGCAAGAGGTTCTCCAGTTCAATTCGCAGCTGGAGTGCCTTCTGTGTGGAGTCTGCATGTCCTCCCTGCATTCGTGTGGGTTTTCTCCAGGTACTTCAGTTTCCTCCCACGTTACAAAGACATGCGTTTGGAGCATTTTCTCACCAGGACTCTGCTGAAAACTGGCTGCATTCCAA
The DNA here is from genome assembly GCF_019279795.1 of Protopterus annectens. NCBI lineage: Eukaryota > Metazoa > Chordata > Ceratodontiformes > Protopteridae > Protopterus > Protopterus annectens. The sequence goes on from NC_056749.1 coordinate 417,290,429, forward strand.
GTCGGGCTTTCCTGATAAACAAATGTTAAATAAATAGCAATCAAAATACAAAAGTGACACATGACATCACAGATCTGATGATGTTGGAGTAGTTGAAGTTCTCCATTTATAAATGGAGTGCATCTAATACAGGATAATACTGGGCATGCTCACAAGACATTACAGCGAGCACTGCCATAACAGCATGTAAACAACATAAGAAAACAAGAATGGGTCCAAACACAGGCCCAGTTACAATTTGTAATGATCTCGCATCATGCCATATAGGAAGACATGTTATGTAAGTCCTCAAGTCCAATAAAGCTATACAGTGTGAAGAAAGCAATTATAGTAATACATAAATGTTTGGAGGAAGACATGTAATACAATGCATTTTTATTTGGAAATTAAGTACTGCCTGTGAACAATCAATGACATACTCAGCATTTTTATCTTGCCAGACTCAAATACATGCCAGGACATAGATCAGAAAGATGTGTATCAACCTATGATGCCACAGAAATAGACATACTGTGTTTGTGCCATGATGAACACACTAGAAGGGCTTACAGCACTTCCTTACTGTGATGTGTATGGATCCCCCTACCCTGGGGGGTGATGATTAAAAAATGTTGCTCTCTGACTGTGCAATAAATGCTTCCTTTGTGTAAGCCTCTTCTGTCTGATTAGATTCAACCCCCTGCCTCTCATACTGCACACACTACAGAGCTGCTGTTGACTATATCTGCTACATGACACAGCAATGGATCTTGTCACAAAGAAGTGAAATTAATGTGTGAAGTCCTGAAGGACATTTGAGAATGTGTACAATGTAGTTTTGTCAGAATGATGACAAGGAGGAAACTGTGTTAATGATTGCGCAACTATGAGCATTGCAAATTCTTGCTGTTTTGTCCAACAGCATTGTCCCAGATTTGAAACACAAGGCATTTGCACAACTGTTTCTGTGGCAGGATATTACAAAAAGACTTGATAATTCCTTTTTCAAAGTAAAGATTGAGAATAATAACTTCATGCAGTGTTGTTTGTGTAATGTCAGTACATTCATAGGATGCTTTCCCTGGCTTAAATTGAACAGCAAGCTATATAGGTCCTCCGACTACAAATGTATCTGAATCAGATGTGGAAGTTTTAACAAAGCAGTGAGACTCCACCTATGTGAAGTCATTACATCATATGACTGTGCTGCAATGTGTATGAGACAAAAGGGCTGAGAGAGGTTTCTACCACTGTAATTGTGCAAATTATAACAGTTGTAGATGTCATTCATGCACAACAGCATTAGGACATGCAATACGTACATTGAACCATTGTGGGGTTTGAGTACCTGCCTATGTGACTACAGAAGCTACATGATATTGGGAAGAACGAAAGTGCCATGGTGTCATTGGTGCCACAGCTGTGAGATATTTTGTTTTTGAAGCCACTACATCATGATAGTGCTGCAATCTCATAAACACGGGTTTTGCATCCAGGAAGAAATATGTCATCATCTCTCTCTACTCTTCCCTCATTAGACCAATCATCGAGTATAATGCCCCATTTGGCATGTACCTCACTAAACACCTGCAACAGCTGGAAAGGCCACAAAAGTATCTCACAAAGAGGATCCTGGGCCTTAAACACACGCCCTATATGGACAGACTCAAAAAACTCCAGCTTTTCTCTGTCTCATAATGCCTATTAAGAGGTGATCTCTGCTTGACTTACAAAGCCATGTCTGACCCAGCCATGTTAGAAATGTTACACCTAAAGAAATCCCAATCCCTCCGCACCACATGCTCCATGGACCTCAACCTCATTACCACAATCAACAGAACATGCTAGAGGGACAGGTTCATAACCCATAGATTGCCCATGCTCTGGAATAGACTTCCCATACATGTCAAGCATACCACCTCACTGGCCCTTTTCAAGAGAAATCTTGATGAGTGGATGAGAAATAGAAAGTTCACCCCAGGATCACTCCAGTGGCTCTACTTGATAGAGGCATCAGGAACTAATGGTGGCATGATGCCAGGGCACTTCTATGGGCTAGGCTTGTAAAGGCTCCAGTGCCTTTGGCCTAGTACACACCTATGCACCTATAAGAGATATGTGCTTCTGTATTTTCCTTAAAATTATGTTGCTGTATGTGTCTTTCTCACACAAGATTACCTGCAGCTAGGTATAGCCAAACACACGCGATACATAATACAGTCATCACTGTCATGGGAGAATGGCAAGCATACACAATGTTTTGATAATCATGGATTCAAATGCATGACTTACTAAGGGAATGGCATACCAAACATAGTCTCATGTCCTCATGCTGCAGGAAAAACTTTAATAGTTCTTGTGGGAAAATGTCATCCCATGGTATCATCATTATCCAATAAAGCATTTCTGTGTGAAAAATAAGCAGAAATCATTGTAAAATGAATTCCCACTCATAATGTATACAACAGATAGCTGGTTAACAACATTGTTACCTACCTGCACATTCACAGACATATTGACATAAGTGAGTCTAAGGAGTAATCGCTGGATTTGAACAGACTATCTAAGATCACAAGGTACAGAACACTGCCGAAGTGCATGCCCCACATGAGGAGTTGTTTTACAATGGTGACAGTGCACATTTGAATGGATGACATCACCTTCTTTCATATGTTGCTGCTCTTCTAAAAATGTATGAAGGTGGTTGAAGTGGACAGTAATACTTTACAGCTACATGCATTAGAAGACTTCTTTACACACCATGACAGACAGACATGCACAGTAGTCAGTCATTACTGGATTCAAACCTCCTTTGGTACTTATGTAGTCGAGAGCACAGTATCAACAGCCAATGCCATAGGATAACTCATACAACCACATTGATGTGATTCATTTTTGACAGCATGATGTAAGCATTTTGTTTTCTTCAAAACTGTTTATTGTCTGGGAATAATAGAAATCTATAGGCTAACCCTGTACCAGTGAAAATACATCTCCTAAGTAGAAGTTTACATAAGCAGTGTTATCATTGATACAATTATACATGACAGTACACAAACTCATTAGTTAACCAATGTTGGATTCAAAACCTCTACATATCTATTTACACAATCTATACAAAATTGAATTAGCCACAAGTGCCACAGGCAAATTCTGAGTTGTATGGGTACAGTGTGCACTTTTTACATGCTAGCCTCATCAGTTAGATGCAGAGAAAATGTTTGTGGTAAAAGTGGGAAAACGGGATGGGGGCATCCTCTCCATATTAAAATCACGCCATGACTGGAAGTTGATACAGCACATCTGTTCAGGCTATACATACCTGACATTGAAGCCACACATCCATAAGTTTCCCACTCTGACATTTTGAACCTCCTACCTATCTAGTTACATAATCTATGACAAAAAACACCAAAAGCTAAAAGCCAGTCCCATAAAATAGCAAAATCATCATCTTCTCTCGGCTGTTCCCATTAGGGGTCACCACAGCAGATCACCTGTTTCCATTTCTTCATGTCCTTTGCATCTTGCTCTGTCACACCAACCACCTGCATGTCCTCTCTCACCACATCCATAAACCTTATCTTAGGCCTTCCTCTTTTCCTGTTACCTGGTAGCTTCATCCTTAGCATCTTTTTCCCAATATACTCAGCATCCCTCCTCAGCACATGTCCAAACCAATGTAATCGTGCCTCTCTGGCTTTGTCTCCAAACCTTCCAACCTGGGCTGACCCTCTAATATACTTATTCCTAATCCTGTCCACCCTCGTCACACCCAGTGCAAATCTTAACATCTTTAATTCTGCCACATCCAGCTCAAACCCCTGCCTTTTTGTCAATGCCACTGTCTCCAACCCATATAACATAGCTGGTCTCACTACCCTCTTGTAGACCTTCCCTTTCACTCTTACAGGTACTCGTCTGTCACAAATCACTCCTGACACTCTTCTCCTACCACTCCATCCTGCCTGTACTCTCTTCTTCACCTCTCTTCCACACTCACCGTTACTCTGAACTATTGACCCCGAGTATTTAAACTCATCCACCTTCGCCACCTCTACTCCTTGCATCCTCACCATTCCTCTATCCTCCCTCTCATTCACACACATATATTCTGTCTTAGTCCTGCTGACCTTCATTCCTTTTCTCTCTAGAGCATATCTCCATCTATCCAGGGTCTCCTCCACCTGTTTCCTACTCTCACTACAGATCACAATGTCATCTGCAAACATCATAGTCCACGGGGACTCCTGTCTGATCTTGTCTGTCAACCTGTCCATCAGCATTGCAAATAAGAAAGGGCTAAGAGCTGATCCTTGATGTAACCCCACCTCCACCTTAAACGCATCCGTCACTCCCACCGCAGACCTCACCGCTGTCACACTACCCTCGTACATATCCTGTACCACTCTTACATACTTTTCTGACACTCTTGACTTCCTCATACAATACCACAACTCCTCTCTAAGCACCCTGTCATATGCTTTCTCTAAGTCTACAAAAACACAATGCAACTCCTTTCGACATTCTCTGTACTTCTCCATCAACACTCTCAGAGCAAAGATCACATCTGTAGTGCTCTTTCCTGGCATGAAACCATACTGCTGATCACTAATCATCACGTCCCTTCTTAACCTTGCTTCCACTACTCTTTCCCATAACTTCATGCTGTGACTGATCAATTTTATCCCTCTGTAGTTACTACAGCTCTGCACATCAACCTAAAATAGCAAAATACAGCACAAAAACAAAGACCGACTACCACGGCTAAAGACATAAAATTTAATAAAGACACAAGATAAAACTATGATAAGCACTTTCGCGTATACACACTTTTTCAGATCTGATTCGCAATAACATAATCAAGCATTTAAAAAACTTACAGCCAATAAAATCAATGGAAAAGTTTATGCCCCTTCAAAGCTGGTTTCAATAGAACAGCACAATTTAGCCCTGGGGCTTTGTCTGCTTGCAAGTTAGTTATCCAGTTCATCTCTGTTACCTCCATTCTATTAAGAATGCCACCTCCCCTTAAACTCATGATCTGCAATACCATAAAATGAAAATCATGCCCAACATTGGAATCCACATGTCTAGCAAGTGTATCTGTCATTCTTTTAAGTTGAATGTCACATAGATGTTGTAAATCCGTTCTTTAAAAAACCTATTAGTCTTCCGAATATAAAAACTCGTCCAGACTTAGCAGACAGCAATATAAACAACATTTTGACTTTTGTAATCTGCATAAGTCTTCAGGAAAAACATTTACCCGAAGCAGGATGTACAAACTGATTAAAAGTACAAATGTACTTACAAGCTTTGCAGCATCTACAAGAAAAAGTGTAACAGCTTATGCACAAGGATGCACAGTTTTGTGAGCTGCATTTGTACAATTGGAAGCACAGCAATAGCTGACCAGACACACTGGCACTGATTACATCAAGAAGCACAGAAGATATGAAATATGGCAGTGAGATTTGGCCATGTGTGATGCTCAAACTATTGACACATGTTGCAAGTTAAAAGACTGAATGCTTTATCGTGTTTGTTGTAATCATGGTTGGTTGGATGAAAAATGCTATGACTTGTGATATACTGGCATGTTGGGAGTTAAACACTGGTGAAATTGAGTAGTATCAGCTGTGAATCAAACCCAAGAGAAAAAAAGAAAAAATGTTAAACGTTGCTCATTAACTGTCACTGCCATAGGAGAACTTACGTGTTAATATGATTATTAGAGGTATAGTAATTTAAGACTGAATGTAGAAATCCTTAGGGGACACCTTTATGTTTGTGATTTTGCTTGGCTATGGGACTGCACTTCTATGTAAAAGGCAACATTTGTGTTTGAAAATACATCTCTGATGCATGCAATTGTTTGACCTGAGTAAGACATGATGGATTAGGTTACTTGCATACATACTTCATAACACATACTGTCAGAAGCACAAACTTACAATATGTGAGAACTCAGTAACTATAACAAAAATAGTGTGCCTGTCATACCTCTGTGTTCCACATTATGTACCATCATTGTCATATTTAACATGATTTACACACATTATATTGCTTGCATAGATATGGTACCTATGTGCATTTACTGTGATATTTGTAATCAAAATGATGTGACATATGGCATTGACCCCCTCTGTATCTGTCAACTGGATTCAAGCTCTGCATCAGCTGTCTTCATTCTTTAAGATCACTGCATTTACACATTATGCCACAAGCAAAGTTATTTGACAGGTGGAATTTATTCACTTAGTACTATTCAAAGTGCTGACATCCACACACTGATATTAAGCTTGTTTGCACTGCAGAAGGCAGCCAAAATTAAATGTTTCACTTTTTTCCTCATGAGTGAATTGGTTTGTATGCTGCCAAATGAAGCAAAAGGCATTATAAAAAAAAAATTAAAGAAGAGGACCACATTGACACATTGAGTGGATATTTGTTACATCTACATAGCTGTTACAGCATTAGCATGACACAGTCATCTTTTCAAGTCTGCTTGCACCATCACAAATAGCATTTAGGTAAAATGTTAATGGCAGTGGCTCATAAGGGACACACACAATGAAAAGAGATCATTTTGCCACTGTACTTACAATTACTTGACATACAAGTTTACAATATATTGTACAAGTGTCATGATGACAAATTGTGACATGAATAATTTCTCCAGCATATATAACACATTTTCACATTGCCCAAGTTACTAAGTTTGAGTTAGCACACTGTAAAAAATTCATATCTTACAACATCTTACATCTGTAGCATATATTATTATTATTATTAATAAGAAGAGGAGAGTTTACAACAAAAACAGCTACATAACATACATTCACATAGACTAGAAGTAACATATTTAGCATGTATCACACACCTTCGCCTGTTCATTTCACATACAACATTGGATGTCAATGGATATTCTGAACCCAGTAATAAAAAGATTTCTGTCCACTGAATTTGAACCCAACATCCTCTGTCTTATTTCTCAACACTCAACTCACATACGCATTGTGCCACAAGGATACTTACCTGACAGGTAGAGTTATTTCACTTAGGGATATCCAGAGTGCTGCCATTTGTCAGGCCTGTTTGCCATACAGAAGGTAACTCAAATTAAGTTTTTCACTTTCTCCCTTAAGTGAGTTGTAGTTCAGTGATAGGGAGTCATACCCTATCGCCATCTTAATCAATCATACTATCCACGAATCCTAAATCCCGACCATCTGGAAAATCTCCCACATTATTCCACTTCTCAAAGGGGGAAACTCCACTGTACTCTCAAACTACAGACCTATAGCCATCCTATCTCCCTTGTCCAAAATAATGTATATATAAGCAAATTTTAACTCACCTTATTCAGAATGCTCTCCTAACCCCATCCCAGCACGGATTTAGACCTGCCCATAGTACAACCACAGCCCTTCTCTCCTTTTCTCACACAATAAATCAAAACCATAATCACAACAAGGTCTCTTCGGCCCTCTTTCTTGACCTATCCAAAGCATTCGATATGGTGAATCACCACCTGCTCCTAGACACACTAAAATCACTTTGCCTAGACAACTTAGTAATCAAATGGTTCCACTCTTACCTGCATGGCAGACAACAAGCTGTACTATGGAAAGACAATCTATCCCCCCTTCTACCAGTCACCCTTGGTGTCCCCCAAGGATCTATATTAGGCCCCCTCCTTTTTTCCATATTCATTAATGACCTACCCAAAGTTATCCCAGATGCAACATGTATTCAGTATGCAGATAACTCCACTCTTATCTACTCTGCCACCACCCCCACAGAACTACAATCACTATCCAAAATCACCTTCAACAAAGTAGAGGACTGGCTCAATAGTCACTGTCTCCTATTGAACCCAAATAAAACAGAACTACTACTTTTCTCCCCTACCCGTAAGTTCACATCACCACTTATTACAATCTCATCTAACAATAGCACCATAATTTCTCCAGAACCTTGCATGAAACTACTTGGTGTAATCATCGATAATAATCTGAAGTATGATGCTCATACAGACAAAACCATAAAAACAGTTAACAAAAAACTAGGCTCCTTGTATATGATTAAACAATTCCCAACCCCATCTGCCAGAACTGCTATAGCTCAAACACATCTCCTATCGACCCTTCTGTAAGCCTCACCCATCTTCCTAAACTTAAGCAAGTCAAACCTTAACAAATTTACTAGCTGCTATAACAATATAGCTAGATTTGCCACAGGCTCAGCCTACAGAACCCATCACTGTCAAAACCTTCAAACACTACACTGGCTAGAACTACCCAATCAACTCCAGTATAACCAACTCATAGTTATTCATAAAATCCTCTACCAACCTAACAGTACACCCATTCTGACAAATATTATCACCCCCTACAGTAACTTATCATCCCACTGCTCATCCAACAGAATGCTAGTACAGTCTACCAAAGCCAACAACTCAGCCGGAGAATCATTATTCTCCAACTCTGCTGGTAAAAAATGGAACTCACTCCCCACAGACCTTACCACTACATCCTCCTTACCCCAATTATATATCCCTAAAGAAACACCTAAACATGCATTGGCTATACACATGTCTAAACTCAGACTAACCCAATAAAAGCACAATACACATAGGAGAAATACCCAATACTAATAACTTCCTGAACCCATAAGTATAATCTTTCTAAACATTTCTCTACCCAGAATACTTACACTTCTCAACAACCATTAAGACATTATTATAAGGATGGGATCTTATTATCCTAGCCATTCTAAGGCTGTGTTTTAATCCTTTTGCATGTAATTTCAAACAACTTCCCTTCTTAACTAACCACCTTTTGTCTTGTTTGTCATCCTTAAAATCAATCTGTGTAAACATTTCATTCTATACACTTCAGTGCTGTTAAATGATTTGTGTACATATTTCATTCTATAAACTTTCAATGCTGTTAAATTTCAATGTAAACATGACTATATATTGTCACTTTTAAATTTTTAAACTTCAGTGTAAACATGACTATATATTGTCACTTGTTTTTAAATTTCTAATTTTGTCACTTGTTTTTAAATTTCTAATTTTTTTAATTTTTAAACTTCAATGTAAACATGACTATATATTGTCACTTGTTTTTAAATTTGTAAATTTTTAAACTTCAGTGTAAACATGACCATATATTGTCACTTATTTTTCTTTGCACATGTGGAGCTTTTCTCCCCGGGCCTCCACTGAAAATGGGCATGTATCCAGTCGGACTCTCCCGGTTAACAAATGTAAAACAAAATAAATAAAATAAAATCATATTCATTAGCTGCAGTGATAAATACTACACATCATTACAGGGTTATGATCAATATTAAAATTGCAGATAAACTCATGAATTCCTCCTTTGACATTGTCATTACATGTACTGTACCTTGAGTTCCTCATCTTACATTCTCCTGATATATACTGTTTCATCTTCAAACTGCTTAGAAGAGTTATATTTCCTTTTATTTAAAATGTGGACTGCGGGTCACTTCCTCCATTCTGTGCATTATAATAATAATTTGTTAAATGGTTATGTTTTTATTTTTTTTTAATCTAGAAAATTCAAATAATAGCACTATAATCTTCAAAGTAGCAGGACTTTTTTCCATGCTGTGATGTTAGTAACAAAGCAGTATGCATGTCTGAATGTCATTTTCATTTTGAACCTTTTTTTACATAATGGAGCTACAATTTGTGAAACAATCTTCAAGTGTAGATTTTAAGTACCTGCATCGATTAAAACTGCAGTTTATTTCTAAATCTTGGACTATCCATTTAATTAAATCAACTTCAAAGTACTAATATTACCAAAATAATGAATGTACCTAAACTGTTGTACCTGCAATGATTAGTTCATCTTAGCCTCACTCTTCTTATGTAATTTATATGCACAACAAACAAGAGATATAGATTCAGTAAATGGCTTAAGTATTAGTGAATGTCAGTAGTTCTGTATGCAGCCCATCACATCTTTTAGAACCTACCACCTGAATTAACAGCCCTGGCAAACATCAAGTATGATAACGTCAACCTTGCATGTCATGTATGACTACCAATTTAAACCCATTTATCCCCATGCTTCACTGACTGAAAAACAGACTGCACTGACAGATGGGAAAAAAATAAAACATTGAGCACAGCACCCATAAATCTAATACAACTAATGCTGAGGTTACTTTGTGTAAGAGGAAAATTAAATTCTCGACAGCAGCAGCCTTGGTTAAAAAATGGTATCACTCACATAATAGCGTTTTCTTATCCATTAGCATTCATGTATTAAACTGCAATCAATCAGGCTTCTGAAGATAGTTATGTTACAGCAGATGTTATGTCAAGTATATTGAAAGTTATCACTGGACACCATAAGGAATGACCAGATGTCCAGTGATAGTGTAGTAGGATAATGGGAAAGAGTTCTTCTGTTCCAGCTGTCAAAACAGCTGCCAAGAATGAAATATGTTATTGGAGGGAATACAATTCAGTTTCAGACACTGCCTGCCATTAGACTGTCAAGAATAACCAAAACTGCTGACACTGAGCTGGAGGAAGTAGAAGACCAGCCAATATCACCAAAATAGACTAACCATTTGGAAGTGCCACACATGTTTACAGGTACAGACAATAAGTCACAAGGAAAACCATGCTGCTACAGGTTTTACCAGACACACTGAACAACTAAGATTGATAGTATTAATCTTGCCAAAATATATTTATATATTTATACTTTATAAGGCTCTGAGCCATCAAGAAGGGGGGTACTGCAGCGTATACCAGAATATGGTACATCTGGGAGATGGTTTAGTATTTTTCCTGCACAATAGAGAGCCCATAAAACTGTGAGACTGTGGATGGTGACATCAGACAATTTATACACTCAAGACCCTAAAAGCCGTGATATAAGCTATGGTTGCTGTACCATATATGCATATGTTGAAATAGGGGGCCATGTAGGTTAAGGAAGTTCTGTTTCATGAAACTGATTCATAAGAAAATGGGAATGCCAAGATTCCACTGTAATAAATGCAATTTGATTTGTAGTTTGTAATATTACTTAAGTGGGAGATATTTTTAATGTTAGTGGTGTAGCGTGCCTTGTGATTTATCCCCACTTATTTTAGCTTATTTTGGAAATATTTGTACGTAGATATGTGTGCCTTAATTTTAAAATTTAGTTTGTATTACTTTTGCTGCAGCAAAGTGCTTTAAATGAGGTATATGGATGTGTTTCTTACTTTCATAATGTTTGCCCTTCCCCACAGTTATACATTTGTGGAATTGGTATATATTTAAATAATGAAGGTATGGGGTGATGTCAACTAAATGGAAAGAGTCCAGGAACATGCCTTCCTTCAAAAACATTATTTTTTTCTTAGGGTTTCAGTGCTGCTGTTTTTTGTGTAATTAATTTAAAAATGGTAGTTTCTGTGATAGCCTATTCCATGATCTAACAAAAAAACATTAAAATAATCATGCTGGTACTCTTTTTTTTAAAACCTTTATTGAATTATCACCTGTGACACAGGGTATATAAAAGTAATCAGGCCATAATAAGTTCACATTTACAAACATTATACATCACATATATTATTAGGGTGGCCGTGGTGGTGCAGCAGTTAGCGTTGCCACCTCACAGCAAGAGGTTCTCTGGTTCGATCCTCGGCTGGGGTGCCTTCAGTGCAGAGTGTGCATGTCCTCCCTCTGGTCATGTGGGTTTCCTGCCACATCCCAAAGACATGCTGTAGGTGCATTGGATACTCTAAATTGGCCATAGGCATGAGTGCATGCATGTGTGTGCCTTCCATGGAAGGTTGGGTGCTGGCTGGTAACTTGACACCATAAAACTCCACTGCCAATCATGAGCAGACAGGTGATCCGCTGTGGCAACCCCTAACCGGGAAAAGCCGAAAGAAGATACATCACATATACTATTCTATATAATATAATCAAATCAGCATTACATAAATTGCTCAGTTCTTGCCTTCTCTTAAACCTCATTCCTCGTCCAAAATATTTTTCTGCATGTATTATTCCCAAAATCTCAATTTTTTTCTATGTAATTTATGACTACCCTTTTCTAAAGATCTCACTTCCTGTTCTTTTGTCTCTGTTAACAATACTCACTACTTCAAGTGTAGGTGGTTTAGACTTTGATTTCCTTTTTCTTGTAATAGCTTTTTGGCAGCCACCAGAATTAAACTTAACAAGGCCTTACTATGTCTAAGCAATTCAGATCCCATATCGCAGATCAAAAAATAATTTGCTTAGTTACACTCATTTGTTTACCCAGTATTCCTGACAGAGTACTCTGTAGGAATTTTTAAAGCCTGCCATCTCATTACAGTCTGAGAACATATGCTCTCAGGTTCTTCTTTCTTCCCCATGACATCTCCAATATTTGCCATCTACCTAATGAAAAATTCTTTACAGTCTGCTTGGGGTATAAAAATACTAGGCAAAAATCCAAAATCTTCAAGATTGTGTTGTATATTTGGGAGAGATACATATATACTCCCATTTTTTCTTTGTGAATTGCCTAATATCTCTTCCCAATCTTTTCTGACCTCCTCTAATTGATTCCTATAAATATTGTGCAATCTTTTATATGCCCTTCTAGTTATCCCTTTTTAACAGCAGCTTCTCTTCTAGATTCAACTAAAAACTCAACAAGTGCAGGTCTTTCATTTAGGATTCTCCTAGCCTTTTTTTGCTTGCCTGTACTCTGAAATTAATCCCTGACAGGGAAGACAATCTCTAGCCTGCAGTCCAAGTGTATTCTTGGCCTCTTCCTATTCTGTTACCTTTCCCTTTCTAATTATATGTTCCCAATACATTGGATCATTTGCCAGCTCCTTACAGTAAATTCCAGCCCCCACCTACAATAAGTATGTGTACCTATAAATGCAGTCTTCTCTATCATCAGAATCTCCTTTCTCCATTCCTGTGCCAGCTTAGCTCTTAGCATACCTTCTACTACTTCATGAATGTACTATTCTGTATGACTGTTGTTGTTCTCCTTAAGGATCACCATCCAAAATCCTACCCTTTCATTATTTCTTTCAACTTTATATTGCAGAATTCTGCTTGTGTTATGTATAAGAGCCTTAAGTGTGTAGCTTTAAAATGTCACTTCAAATCAGGTAGTCCTAAATCCCCTTGTTCTGTTGGAAAGATCAAGTTATCCCACTTGAACCTTCGCCTCTTCCCCTCCTAGACAAAATCCTTCAATTCTCTATTAATTACTATCCACAACTTCTCCTCTGGTTGATAAAAATATGCCTGACCTCTGTATAAAATTAAAGGAACTAAAAGCATTTTTACTGGTTGCATCTTGCTATTCCCTACCCATAGGCAAGAGCTTCTAGTTTTTCAGTTTTTTGTATTGCCTTTCATTTAGACTCATTCTTAGATGGTATAACAGAATCCTTATTATACAATGAATGGCCATTAATATTCAAAAATGAGTACTCTGATTGGCCAGCCCAACCAGCGTGCCTGTTGTAAATCCTAGAATATACCAACGGAAAAAGGTCCGGTCGCCTGGACTTTTTCCCGTTAGTTTATCTCATACATTTTTTTTACTTTTCTTTCTTTTTTTGAATGAAAAAAGAAAACAGAAGACATGAAGCAAACAAGGGAGACTGTGCAGACAAAAATAAAAGGATTATCGGGTAAGTTATCTGATTATCCTTTTATTTTGTCTGTCTTGACTCTACTGGTAAAAAGTCTCCCGGTTTCTTTTTTATATTCACTAAAAAAAAAAAAAAAAAAAAAAAAGAAGCAGCAGCAATGGAGATCTTCCTTTCTCCATTGCTACCTCTGCACAGCACTGATGTACTGCATAAGCATGGGAACACAAGTCCCATACGCATGTGCAGTACGCCAAAATAAGACCCAGAATACCTGCAAAACATGAACAAAGTATCAGAGAGGAACCTACCCACTTTGATTTTTTGTCTCCAATCCGTACTCCTAATTAACCTTTTTATTGTAACAGGAAATACAAAATTTTCCATTGCCCTACTCATAAACTCCCAGCTCACTCTGTCAAATGCTTTCTCTGTATCAAGACCCACAAACAACAGTATTTTCTTACATTCTGCTTCTCTCTGGATCATTATTCTTTTATTGGTAATTATCAGATATTTGCCTCCCCTCTACAAAGCCGCACAGATCAATATCTATCAATTTTGGCAACATCACTGCCATTAAGTTCTCCAATTCAGGATGGTGCTGATCAGGAAATGAGGTCATTCGGATTGTAGCAGGGGAGGGGCACAATTTGAATTTGAAATTGCCTTTATAACACAGGCTGGTTTCTTGTGTAGAACCATTTGTCTGAAGAAGTCTTTGCATGGTGAAAGGACGAAAAGCAGTATTTTTGTACCGTGTTGCCTAATGTTTTAATAAACTTCTGGCCCTGTTTGGTCCAGTTTGGTTTTAGTTCTACCTTTTGTCCACTATTTATATTTGGATGCTTGAACGTGGCAATTGTATGGATAACCTTTGAACAAGAAAGGACTTATTTATTCCAGAGCTGCATAGCGGGATTTACCATTCTTCACCAGCATGTGTCAACTTACCAGCACCATCCTGAATTGGAGAACTTTGTGAGTTTGTGTATGCGTTCCCAAGTTTGCTGTTTAACATCACTGCCATTCTTTTAGCCATTAGAGGTAGAAATACTTTATAATCATGATATAAAATTAAAGTGAAGCTGAAGTCTAATGGGTCTTTACCATGTTTAGGTACTACAGACACCACAGTTTTCTTCCAGGATGTTGGTGCTTCCTCTGTTTTTAGAAATACTGTTAAACAAAGCCTTCCAGATCTTTATCACTTTCTTCCCTGCTAGCTTCCAAACTTCCTCAGGAATACCAGTTATTACTGGAGACTTTCCTACAGATTGGTTATCTCATCTCCTCCTATATTGACTGTTAATTGTTCAACCACTTCTTCCTCTAACCTTGGCATATTTGTCTTCCGCAGATATTTCCATTTGTGCTTTTTCTTGATTTCTGCACTTCTCTGATTTATACAAATGTTCATAAAAATGTGGAATATCTCTAACTCTACATGAACTATTAACATTTTTCTTGTTATATGCTCCCTACATTTTGCAACAACCCTTTCTACTTTATGTTGCCTAAGTCATTGTGCCAGAAGGATTTTGCTCTGGAATTATTCTCAAAAAAAAAAAAAAGCTGCTTAACAGAAATATTTCTAAACTCATGCATATTATCCAGGTGCTCTCTTATTTTCTCTTTATCACTCTGTAGTTTCACCTCTTCTTGTTCTCTGAGAGTCCCCTTATTCTGTAATACCTTAACCTTTGTCAGCTCCTCTAAATAATTATTGTTACTTCTTAACCGTATCTCTGTTTTTATTTTCTTTCTACCCTATTTTAAACTCTGCTTTCATGTAGTACACAAAATTAAGCTTATGTCTCTGCGGAATAAGTTGCAAATATGGTGGGCTCTAGTGTGTATTCTTTTATTGTATTACAAAAAAAACTTCTCTTACATTACTGTATATCTGAGATGACTCTTGAAGAACCTTTATCTCCATGTTGTCAGTCAAGGTTATGAAGACGTACTGTTTTACACATTTTTATTGATAAATATACCTTTTTTTCATAAATAACTATACTTTCTTGACTTGCAGATGTACAATATGACAGGATCAAAAAGCAGAACTTACTGTATCTGTTGAAGTATAGTCATTATAAATAGTTCCGGTGTTTGCAATTGAATAATATATGCAATTATAATGCCTACACGTAATGTGGGCATATGAGATACTGTACAGCAGCAAAGGGAATTCATGGGTATTCAGTTAGCTTTCCTATTAATTACAGCAGAAACTCATCTGTTGTATGCAGGTTTGTTTTTTCGCAAGTACTTCCTGACTACTGTTTGTGCTCTGCTCTTCCAGAAATTACTTAGTTAATCATCATTGTAGTTTTTAAGAAAGATCCAAAATAGTTTTAAAGGCAGTCATTGAAATAATGCAGTTCTGATATGCTTTTGGAAATGTTCCTTGCTGATTGTGTTGTTCTAGCTTCAGCTTAACATTTTGAATGATATTAAGCTCCACATTTAAATTATGTGCTACAACTGCAGTACAAGTAAGTCAATCATTACATTCAGAAATGTTGTCAAAAATTCAAACAATGCATGCTTTTTAGTCATATTTTGATCTTCCATTCAGTATTACAATTTTGTGTCTCTCTAAGTGGCCAACAGCATTCTATTTTGAGCACTAGTCCAGTGACATTGCAGGGACAGCCATATAGGTATTCTTTTATTCTTCCCACAATGGACTGTTCTGCCCTTAAAACTGGCATAAACTTGAAACACCCTGAATTAGAATGTTATTCAAGAATCTCTGAAAACTGTCATTTTTTTTAATGTCTCCCTTTTTGTTACTTGTGAGCTCTTAATAAAAAGACCTATGTGGCTCATTTTTTGTTCCAGAAGCTAACAGTGACCAAATGTCCTGTCACTGCAGAAGTTTTAAACTCTGTTCTGTCATTGCAGAAGTTCTAAACTCATAGTTGTAGCTACCCCTTTCCATTTGTTATCATTTTTCCTATCAGTCATACTTCTGATGCCCTTTTATCTGTGAATAACAACTCACAGAGACAGATTGTAATGTGATAAGCCTTATAATGTGATAGATGTTGTAACGTACCAAAGAAAATAACATGTCCAATGTGCAGAGAAAAGGCAAAAGTAACTGCAAACAGGACAGCTAGAAAGAAACACATAGATTTGTTATATGTGTTCTGTTTGGATTAAAAGAATGAAAATGCACTAAGTAATGACAGGTTCGAATTGCTTTCCTAGTTATATTAGTTAAACATTACTGAATTTATTGAAGGTATCAAACCAAACCAAAACAGAAGACAAAATGATAAAAAAATACATGCAAGGCCACAGAGACTCGTACAAATCCAGCTCAACAACTTAAAATGTAATATTAGCGATTTCATTTTATTTTACAACAAAAGTTCTTCAGGTGAAGTAAACCAAACACACACTGTTTAAATACAATTTTTAAAGGTCATGAGATCACTTTTTAAAAATCATGTGATCGTAATTTCAAGCTGATCACATGATTTTAAACAGTTATCACGTGACCTTTTAGAATTGTATTTAAACAGTGAGTGTGTTTGGTTCACTTCATCTGAAGAAGTTTTGTTATAAAATAAAACAAAAGCGCTAATATTACATTTTAAGTTGTTGAGCTGGATTTGTCGGAATCTCTGTGGCCTTGCATGTCTTTTATATTATTAAAGAGATGCAGATGGCATAGCTCAATGTGTAAAGCAGAACTTGGGAGGCATAGCTCTCCATATGAAAAAAGACTTAAAAGGCTACATTTTGTTTTTACAGATCTGATTGAACCATCTTTGTGGCTGTTGCCTTTGATGAAGCCGCAGAAATCCATAATAACAAAAAAAAACTTAATAACTGGCTCTTATTGCATTTTAAGATATATCATCTGCTCATTCTCAGCCTTGAAGATGCAAGTAATATATTCATAATACCAATCAAGCATTGTGGTACTTGTAAATCCAGCAGCAGAATCAGAGGATTGCCATCACTCTTCATCGTTATGTTTTTCTTTTTAAAAAGGAGCATTGTTATACGTTTTAACAATATTTCTAATGGATGTAGAACAAATAAAAATAGGAAAGAAGCAGCGGCAGCTGGTGACTTCAAATTAAAGGGGGGCTGCAGGAGACAGTGGAATGGGTGGGGCCAATGGGAGGGGGTGTGGCCAACTAGAAAGGGGTGGGGTCATGTTCAAAACCACAACAAATGGAACTTTAATTAAATATGCTGCCCTGGGTGCCAAACCATCATTACGAGAGTCAAATCAAGACAAAATGAAGTGTAGAAGAAAAAAATATTTCAATGCATTGGCTACATGACAGCTTACTTAATATCTAAATGGAAACAAAAAGGTTTTGAGGTGTGAAAAAATAAATTACTTTTTAAATACATCACTGGAATGCCAGTCAAAATCAAGTATAAAAAAAAAAAACAAGCAGCACTCAACTCAAACCACTTCTCCTTGCACTGCAGTTCTAATTATAATTTATATTCAGCTTTATAAAAGTACCAAGTAACATGCTGAAAGTAGCTGATACCCCCAGTTGTAAAAATGTTTCTTATCCAAAAAAGACCTGCTGCCTGACAACTATCTACTTGTTTCATAAGGAAGACATGATCAAAATAAAAAATGAACAGCAAACAAGAAACAAGCTCAAGATAAATTGCTTAAAGGATTACTGCACAGGTTATGGACAACACATGATAGATTGGCAATCTGTTTAGTTTACGGGTAAAGCCTGCAAAGATGACTGCAAGTCTCCAACAAATGTAGTGAGCTTCTGAAAATACTGTAAGCCTGTCCTTTATTACAAATACTGTCATATGAATTTCAATACCTAAGGCTTATACGTTATCTAGTTATGTAAATATTCTCTGCATGGCAAAAACAAAAAGGCTTTCAATGTTGGTAATTCTTTAACAGTATGCTTATTAAAGCTTACTTGCATCTTACAATCTCCAACAAGTTACTTGATGGTTATTAAAGCATTGCTACTTAAAAACAAAGAAACAGGGCACTGCAACAGTGTGCATTTTCTGAATAATAAGAAGCATAAAGCAAAAGTATAAAAATATGACAGAAAACCAGAATATTCTGCAAAATCAAGGACAGATGAAAAGCCACTGTCGTACTTGTTTCTACCTTGGATGGGGGAATACTCTGCACACTTACACTGCATAACTGCTCCTTGCCTTGCTTGGACACATCCAGAGTCACTACATGGGGGAGTGGGGTGCAGCAAGTATGTCACAATTTGATATGTCTCTGGCTGACGGTGATGGCTCTGACACACATACCTCTAAGAAATCTGGACAAAGCCATACATAGAAGTGGGACAAAGGCCCAAAAATAAGGACACTTTTTAAATACTGCTCTTATAAACTTAGAAAGATAATAGAATAATAGTAGGTCTTGCATTAGTATGAATTTTTTGAAGGGTAGGAAATCTGAAACTCAAATGTCTGCCATTATTTTCTAAATTCAGTCTTTAATGATTTGCCACTAATTTGCCCGAAAAACCACAATTTTATGAAAAACGGACCAAACGTGATACAAAAATATAAAATTGCAAAAATATAAAATTGCCACACAATACAGCTGGGAACCTGTCAAAGAAGGGACACCTTTTTAATATTAGTAGTTAACTTGAGCAGCTGACAAAATAAGAGAATCTACATGCATTTCTGAAATAAAAGTAATCTATAACTCTGATCATTACAGTTATTTATAATTGTAAACCCTCCACGTTTTCTTCCAAAATTGCCATTTTGCAGAGGGATTATTAGGGGGAGAGCAACATTTTTAGCCAAAATTGGGGACAGTTGAGAAGTCTAGATATTCCTAATTCTATAAAGCAATTTATTTGCACGTACCTCTCAACCTCTTAATGCAGGAAATCTGGACAAGGCCAAATATATTAGGGGAACATACAAATAGTACTAAAACATTGCTCATGTATAAACTTAGTTGATAGAATAACAGATCTTGCTTTAGCATGCATTTTTCTGAAGGTTATGATGTCTGAAACTCAATGTCTGTCATTATTTAGTGATTTCAGTTCATTCCTAAATGATTTGCCAGAAAACCACAAATGTTATGAGGAACAAACCAAAAATAAGAAGCAAAACTCTATTCATTCTACAAAAATCTGGACAGCTAAGAGGTATAGTTCAGCCGGGGGTGTCTGAGTTTGCTGCCCTCCCCCCCCCTCACAAAATCATGGTCGAATGGAGCCTCCCCTCTGCAGCCATTCCAATGTTCCATTCCTTGATTATTTCACCCAATTTACCATAAACACTGTAATGTGCATACTGCTTTACTTCTGTGATGATTTGGATTTCATTTGAAAGTTTTATTTTGCATTTTATAGCACAAACACTAATAGATATCTTATGAATCTTAAATGAATTATTAAAAGGTTATTGGAAATTTATAAAAAAAGAAGTTTCCTCCCTCTCACAGATAGAATTAAGGTTTTCCTTTCAGAGGCGGCAAAATTTGAAGGATTTTCCTGTCCATAGTAAATATAGTAAACCTAAAGAAACAACTATTAGAAGTCTAATAGGATTAGGGACTAGTCCATGTGGCAAATGTTTGGTTTATCAATTTATCGTATCAACTTTTGTGAAAATAAATAGCAAGAAGTTTGAAACACAAGGGAATTTCTCTTGTATAAGTAGGGGAATTATTTATGCTATAGGATGTTCCTGTAAAAACTTCTATATAGGGGAAAGCAAGAGAAGTTTAAGTGAAAGAATAAAAGAACATATCAGGGACATTAAAAAGAACAAAGTTATAAGTCCTGTAGCAGAACATTTCAATAAGGTGCACTTAGGAAATATAAGCATTTTAAAAGTAACAGTTTTGGAGCAGGTTTTACAACATTTTGCCAGTGAGGAAATGCTTAAATACTCACTCAGGAAAAAAGAATCGATTTGTATTATTAAATATAATACATTACAACTTAATGGGTCAAATAAGGAGTGTAACTGGCAAAGTTTTATTTAAAGAATGTTTTAGCTTTAAGAAAACTTTTTTTCTTTATTTTAAAATTAATTGGATGACATAATTGAGTAATTGGATTATATTTTTTATATAAAAGAAGGATTTGATGAACATGTTTTACTGTGTAAAGGCTGATTTTGGCCGAGGTGCTAAGAGATTTTATGGCAATATTTGCTGTCAATTGTGGAATAAATAACATATGGTTAATTTAAGAACAAAGAAATCATTGTTTTTTTTGGTATTGTGGTTCCAGTACATTTCGGTTTTGTGGTTTTACAAATTACCAATAGATATCTGCTAAACAAAGCAATGCAGTCTCACAATGAAAATAGATTTAGCATTAAAACTTCTCTTCCCTTGAAACTCACATTCATTGAAACAGCATTGAAACCCACATTCAAAGAAAATACATTTTTCCAGTGGCAGATAAAGATTAACTTTGGGCTGTTTACAAATCACAGGCCCCTTGCACACGAAACATACACATGCTCTTTGATACACCTTCCTGATTGTATTAAATTATATTCCTTGTGCAATACAGTACAGTTTTAGAGGGTGTTTTAAATTTATTGTTTTGAACATTTTTCCAGTAAACAATGAAACAAAATGCATGCACCAATAATGATAAAACTGTCCAATTCAGAACATTTCCATCATAAAAGTTAACTCAAACTTCAACAGTCCACTAGCATCAGTAAATATGCACAATCCCTGAAGTAGGAAAAGTCATCTAAATAATTCCACATTAAAGAGATCTGCAATGAAGAGGTTGCTGCTAGCAAACAAATTTATATTTCATTGTTTGATCTACAAATAAAGTGTCTGTTGCCCTTGAGGAATAAATTGCTTATGTTACACTAAAAAAATGATAAGCTAGTAATATTGCAGTAGGGAATGGGTGGCAAACTGATAACAGGTTCATAGTCACTAGGTATGCTTGCCAAAAAGGACTCCAGCATCCACCCCCTTTGCAAGACAGTACAGTATCAGCAATGCATCTACCTACTGTGGGAGTAGAACCCACAGCCTTCTCATCAAAAGCAAGTACACTACCTGTTGTGCTATTAACAATGTAAGCAGACTTAGCATAAGTGGCACTAAACGTTTGCTCCCCTGCAGCTCTCAGCTCCTTGAAAAATCTACTCTACACTCAGCTGTATCTCTGAACTTTGCAGCACAAGAAATCTGGAAAAAGCCAAATTTTATTGGGGGGGGGGACAAAAGCCCAAAAAACAGGGACACATTTTTGTATAATGTCAGGAAGTTGCTAGAATAAAATGCTGTGTTGCCACCATACATTTCACTGCCAAGTCTTGAACCCAAGACCATGTGCAAAACAGTCAGAGGAACATACCACTATGCCAAATCAGCTGTTTTGCGAAAGAGCGGAAGACTGAAACTTAATCACTACCATTTAGTGAATTTAGTTCTCATCATAGCTGTCAACCCCTTAGCACAAAACACCTGAACAAAGCTAATAACGGGGGAATACAGCCCCCAAACATATTCAGTGAATTCAGTTCTCACCATAGCTCTCAACCTCTTAGCAAAAAACACCTGGACAAAGCCAGTAATGTGAGAATATAGCCCCAAACATATTCAGTGAATTCAGTTCTTACCGTAGCTCTCAACCTTAGCACAAAAAACCTTGCCGAAGCCAATAATGGGAGGGAATACAGTCCCAAAAATAGGGAAACATTTCAAATATCCATCTTATAAACTTAAAAATTGCTAGAATTAAAGGATTTGTGTTACCATGTACTTTCTGAAGAATATGAAGTCTGAAATTCAAATGCTTGTCATTTTTATTTATTTAACATTTGTTAACCAGGAAAGTCTGACTTGGAATAAAAGCCAAATTTCAGCAGAGGCTCAGGGAGAAACACTCCAGACACATGTCTTTGCAAGATGGGAGGACACCAGAGCAAACCCATACAAACACAGGGAGGACATACAGACTCCACACAGAAGGTACCCCAGCCAAGAATCAAACCAGAGAACCTGTAGCTGTCAGGCAACATTGCTACCACTGTACCACTGCACTACTGACTGTGTAAAGAAGCAAAAATACAGAAATCACAGATTTTATGAGGAATAGAACAGAACAAATATGAGGCAAAAATTTGCAAATCTTTTACAAATGGTGGTGGGTAGGGAATACAGGCTCTTGCCACTTGGGCCCAAGTTACAGTGTTCAAGCCTGTGGTATTCTCTACCCAACACCATGTAGCAACTGGGCATTTCACACACACACACACACACACACACACACACACACACACACACACACACACACACACACACACACCCTACAGCAGTAACTAATCTATTCCAGCAGCTCCATCCATATAACAGCCCGCGACGATGAGAGAGCAGCTGTACAATGTAAAAGCCTAAGACCTAAGACCAGCTTCCATTCCTGCAATAAGCAAGTCCTTCCCCTTCCGTGAGGCTTGTCCTAGTCCTTCCCGCAAGAGCACCAGCCTGTGGACATTGCAGTTCAATCCCATTCCAGTCTACGCAGTTACAACTACAACTGCATAGACTTCTGGGATATTTGGAGTTGAATGTTATCTTCTTAGTCTGGACTGCTGGTGAGACAGTCTGCATTCTGTGCGCATGCTCCAGACTGGTTCACTAGCAGGCCGGATATTGGCAAATGCTGCCCATGCGTAATGTTCCGCGACTTGTGTTTGCTTAAATTTTGTTATTTTCTTTTCTTTTTTGTTTATTTGTGTTTATTTACTTATTTTACAGCTGGGGGGCTGCAGTTCTGCAGCCCAATAGCAAGAGCCACCCCTGGAAAGAAGAGAAAGTAATAGTCCCAAAATGCAACTTCATAACAGTCACATTATATAGGGCAAAATATTATGCAACACGTCAGGCAATGCAAGATCAAGAAGAAGCATTAAGAACATGACCTGATGTACTTTTAAATACAAAGAGTTATCCTTAGTTTTATGGCTTTGTAGAAAATCAGTAGAGGTTCAATCATATAAGTCAGTAGATGGCCTAACTCTTATAGCCAATATATCCATTAGCTTAAAGTTTGTAATTATAGATTCAGTTATCTAGCCTCTTTTCATGATATTCCCTAAACTCCAGTTAAATGTTAAGCTTATATATTTATTTGTTTATTTATTTATTTATTTAATTTTTGTTATTATGTGCATGTGTTTTTCATTTATCCAATAATAGGGCTACATGTAAGGAAAACATTATTTGTAAGTATTATTTCTTATATTTTGTGCTTGTACTTATTAATGCAGCTTATCTACACTCTCTATTAACTTCCATTCCTCCACATAGCCACTAGGTGGCAACAAATTGCAGAGCAGAAGATCACTCCAGATTTTTTGCTTTCCTTATTCTCCTTAGGTATACCATTACCAGTAGACTTGTTTCCCCTTCCCTTTCCAACCTACATTATTTCCCACTACTTACCTACTCTTTTACACATAGCAATACTGCCTTATAGAATACTAAGACACTTACCCTGTGTCTCTGAGACTGATTGTTTTTCTAGTCTAGCATTTCCCTCTTGGTGTTTCCCCACTCCGTTCGCCCTGTGGGCTCACTTCGCTCCCCTACCATACCCACAATTCCCACCCACCCCCAGTGCTCCTAACCTTATACTTCCTAAACCACACCTTCCCCACAACCCAACCTATCCACTACTCCAGCCAATCTAGTGAACCTAGCCACACCCCTTTTCAATTACCTATCTCCTTAGCTCATCTTGATCTATCACCTTCTCCCTAACTATCTTTCCCTCTCTTTTTCTCTTTTAACTCTTCCTTCTAGATTCCACCCACTATCTTTCTACTGTCTCTTATCTCTGCCCAATCTTTTTAAAGTGTACCAGCAAACGTATTGCATCTGTACAAGTAATCCTAACAATATGCCTACAACAAATACAACTATCCAAGCTAAGTTAGTACTCATAGTCACACTTTTACCAGTCCTCACTTCCACCTATCTACTCACCTCCTTTGAAAAGGTGAAATACTTCCATTTCAACTACTCTCCAAAACAAACAGCTATTCATATTTATACCCCTTCACACTTTCAATTATATATAACATCAACTCCTTGCTACCTACTATCCAAATACCATTGTCTTATACATATCAAATTCCATAACTCCATTGTAAGGAAATTAAAGTACCCAACTCACTACATTTATAACTCAGTCTATACACTAAAAGCTCCAACCTTAAAAGATGGTGACATCCACCCCAACCCAGGCCCAACCAATGTTTCCACACTAACATCTCACAGCAACACTCTCTCCACCCTACCTACCTTGACCAGTCTTTCCAACTCCTTAGTAATAGGACATCTCAATATCCGCAGTATCAGCAATAAAGCTGCCCATCTCCATGCCCTTCTTGATATTTATTCCTTTGATATTTTCTGTCCTACAGAAACTTGGTTAAAACCAGGAACTAAGGACATTGAAATAACTCCCCCAGGTTATAATATACTGAGACTTGACCAGACAAAACGTAAGGGTGGAGGTGTAGCCCTCCTATATAAACTGGATTACAGATTTCCTCATTATCCTTTGCCTCCCCCCACCCAAGATAGTAAAGCAGAAGTCCTTATCTCTAGGCTTCAACTCAATACTAGTAAATCCCTAAACATCATCGGCATCTACCTAACCCCTGGTAATAATACCACCACAACAGAGGATATTCTCAGCTGGGTATCTACTAATCTCCCCCAAGAAACAATTATACTAGGTGACTTCAATACAGACTGGAAGTGTATCAATACTGACAACCCTTCCTCACCTATTAATCTTCATGAATTCAGTCAAACTACTACCACCACTACAAGAATCAACAAACCAAACAAAAAAGAGATTATCTTAGACTGGATACTTATTAACAGACAACAACAAACTTATAAAGTAGGTACTTTGCCGGATGATGTAAGCGACCATTCTTTAACTTACATTATAAGACAAAAGAAAGACATTCCCAACTCACCCAGGTACAGGATCTCATGGTCCAATAAACACTTTAACTCTGAATGCTTCCAAACGGAACTTCATGCCTGCAACTGGAACCCTCTAAATTCTCTCCCACTTGAAGAGGCTGGTAAATATTTTAACTCAAAATTCTTAACAATCCTAGATGAACATGCACCCAAATGGTCTATTAGAATGAAGTCTAAAACAGCCCCCTGGCTGTCAAAAGACACTAGGCAAATGATATTGCTTAGGAATAAATCTTGGGCTAAATGGAGAGCTACCATATCTATCCCTGAGCAAGAAAACTTTAGAAAGCTGAGAAATATCACAAAAAAAGCCATACTCACAGATAAAAAGAACTACTATTGTAAACTCCAGCAAACTCACCATAACAATCCTCAAACGTTTTGGTCAGGGATTAATACACTCATTCACCCTGGCCTCTGTAGCACACCAACTCCACAAGGAGCTGATAATAATACTCCACAGGAAACTGCCAATGCCCTCAATTCCTTCTTTACTGACACCATACAAGCCCTAGCCCGTCAACTTTCCACAGACAATTCTAGTCTCCCTATCTCTTTACCTGGTACTCTTCCAACCTTCCAACTACAACCCATCCCTACTTCTTACATCCAAAAAATCATCCAAAAGCTTAAACCATGTACTCCCTCTGCATTCCAATTACCCTCTGAATACCTGCAAAAAGCAGCTAAATCAGTTGCCTACCCTATTTCCATCCTTATCAATAGAACTCTAACTGAGGGAATTATCCCAGACATCTGGAAAATCTCCCACATAATCCCCTTACATAAAGGTGGTAACTCTAATGATTTTTCCAATTACAGGCCCATAGCTCTCTTATCTCCCTTAGCAAAGGTTATGGAAAAATGTATTCACCATCAGCTAATGAACCACTTAACCAAACACAACATTTTAGCTAACTGCCAACATGGTTTTAGACCATTTCATAGTATGACTACAGCTCTCCTTTCATTCACCAAATTCATCAGCCACAACCGTAATGACAATTGACTCACTTCAGCACTCTTTATTGACCTATCCAAAGCTTTTGACATGGTAAACCACCCCTTACTCATAAATACCCTTGAATCCCTCTCTCTAGACACTAAGGCTATCTGCTGGTTCATGTCCTACCTTAACAACAGGCAACAAGCAGTTCTATGGGAAAACAAGCTATCTTCTCACCTGCCCGTCTCCCTTGGGGTCCCTCAGGGCTCTATTCTAGGACCTCTTCTCTTCTCTTTGTTCATCAATGACCTCCACTCAGCAATCCCTCAAGCTACCTGCATACAATATGCAGACGATTCTACACTCATCTGTTCTGCCAACTCCACATCTGAACTACATTCCCTAACCCAAAACGTATTCAGCACAGTAGAGACTTGGTTCTTGAAACGTTATCTCATTTTGAATGGCAAAAAGACCAAACTCTTACTCTTTACACCTTCCACTAAGTCCTCCCCCATAAACTTTACAATTAAATCTAATAATGACACCATTATAGCCCCAGACTCTACCACCAAACTGCTAGGTATCACAATTGATAACAACCTCACCTTTGATAACCATATTAACACAATTAAAACAGTAAATAGAAAGATGGGCTCCATATATAGAATAAAACCCTTCTTAACCCCAGCATCCTGAACTACAATTGCCTACTCCCATTTAATCTCAACTCCTCTATATACTTCACCCATATATACTAACCTAAAAAAGTAATCTGGTCAGACTAGCTAACTCCTATAATAATATAGCCAGATTTGCCACTGGAAACCATTTTAGAACACACCATTGTCAGAACCTACAGCAACTAGACTGGTTAGAATTAAACAACATTTTGATACTATCCCAACTTACCATTATTCATAAAATATTTTACCAACCTAACAACACCCCTATACTTTCCGACCTAATTACTCCCTATAGGAATCTCAACTCCTTACAATCCTCTAGTAAACTTCTTGGTAGCACAAGCAAATCAAACAACTTGGCAGGGAACTCCTTGTTCTCCAATACTGCAGGAAAAAAATGGATTCTTCTGACACCAGATCTAACTTTACAACCCTCCCTGCAACTCTTTAAACAAAGGCTCAAAAAACATCTTAAAACTCGCTGGGTATGTCCCTGTTGCAACCCTGACTAATTCCTCTGCTCTCTCTACTGTTATTCTCTGTACTGCCTCCTCATACCGATCTTTACTACTTCACCCCTCCAGAAGTAGTATTTATCTTTAGTAAATTAAACTACCTATATTAGTAATGTAATTAAATTAAACTATCTATGTTAGTAATGTAATTAAATTAAACTACCTATGTTAGTAATGTAATTAAATTAAACTATGTTAGTAATGTAATTAAATTAAACTACCTATGTTAGTAATGTAATTCTTCTGAATGTACTGTATCTTATCTCAGATATCCTTTCTGCACAGTGACTAGCTAATTCTGTATGTCTATAGGACATTAATGTTAGTTTTTCCTCTCATTAATGCTCATGACTATGTATTCTTAATATCCTTTCTTTGTTTATTTTGTACTGGTTATTTTTAAGTGTTATATTATCTCTGTGTTATTACTGGAGCTTTTCTCCCCGGGTCTCCACTGAAAATGGAAATATATCCAGCTGGACTAGCCCAGTTAACAAATGTAAAATAAATAAATAAAATAAAAATAAAATAAATAAAATCTGCGTACAATTTTTAGCTTTCTTTGAAAAAAGATACTCATTTTCGGCAATTGTCTGCATCATACTGATGCATTTTGGTTGGAGAAGGCTAGTGAAAACTGAGGGAGAGGTAGCTTCACCTAAGACATTTATAGCCTTATTGGTGTAGGTCCTTATTTCCATATAAAAGTGTTTCCAGAAACTCTTAGACCTTTTTAGCACCAACAGCCCTACAACTTTCATTAAAAAGGAAATTTAAGATTATCAGATGAGAGCTGTGACAAAATTATTCCACTTACTGTTTTGTTTTTTCTTGAATCATTTGCAAAAGCATGGACCATTTTCAGGCTCGCATCAGGAGTGAAACCTCAGCAGAACAAGAACATACATTTTCAGCTGTTTACATGAACACAATTTGTCCTGGCCCCCACTTAAATAACTCGCACTAACACCAAAAGACAGCTGACGACCTTTATTAATACAACCAAATCATTAACTTTATTCACATAAAACAACAAATAACTGTAAACTTCACATTCTTCAAACACCTTCAGGATAGCGTAACTACTCACCCTGGCTGACTCATTCATCAAAGTAGCGTACCCACTCACCCTGTTCAATCATCCATCAAGGCAGCGTACTTACTCACCCTCACCAAACCTTTAATGGACAGAATACCTGCTCAGCCTTTCAAAATAAAGCAGCATTAAATTAAGCTCACTTATTATAACAAAAAATTAACAAAGCTTCCACCACGGCCAACTTAATAAACCAGATAAAAACTTTATTCCACAAGATAAGCGCTTTCACACATAGTGCTTCATCAGATCCACAAAGAAACATTGCAGGTGTACAAATATATAAGGAGCATTAGTCAATTAATCAATTAAGATAAATACCAATTACTGATGTATACTCCATTTTTTCAAGGCAGGTTTTAAAGGTACAGTTATATTCAATCCTGGCAGCTTATCTGCCTGCAACCTCAATATCCATTTACCTTCCACATTCTCCAACTTAACATTAAAATCTCACTTCCATTTGTTAACATGCACAATTTGCAAAACATTAAATACAAAAGAATGACCAGGAGCCACTGAAATATGCTTAGCTAAGGCATTTAACAAATTCATACGTTTAATATTTCCTATATGCTGCAAAATGCACTCTTTCAACATTCTAATGGTCTTGCTTATATAAAAGGATGTACAGGACTTACATCTAGCCACATAAATCAAACCTTTTGACCAGCAATCAGCATAGAAACATAGTTTAAAAGTGCATTTAATAAAAGGATGTTGAAATTCCTGCTCAGTGCTAATGCATATGCAAGCTTTACAATGCCTACATGCATATGTCCCCTGGCGATCAGATACAGGTAAAGGAGCACGAGCTGTTTTATAACATAACTGCTGCTTCAAAGAGGAATTATTTCTGAATGTATAACTTGGTTTAGAACCTACAACATCCTTTACCTTGTCATCAGAGAGCAGAACTGGCCAAAACTTCCTTACAACTTCACATACTTGTTGAATGTTATTACCATACATCAAAGATAATCTAACATTAGTAGGTGCAACATCCTGTACATTACCCCTATCTGAAGTATAAGTATGATGGAAATAAGGTTTACCATTGTCATGGCACATAGCAGCTACAGTATTAAAGGACTTATCTAATGACTACTCATGTTATAGCCACTAATTAATAACTCATCTTTCAAGTTAAGCATTGCTTCATTACACTGCTCATCATTTGTATGCAAGCTTGACATACGCAGATATTGCCCTTTGGCAATATTCATAAAAATGTGCTGCGGATGCATACTGCTAAAATGCAATAGTGCATTCTTCCTGCATGCTTTCCTATGTAAGGAACTAGATAAAGCACTATCTACTAAAGAAATCTTAACATTTAAAAAATCAATACATGTACAAGAATAGTTTAAAACAAATCTAAAACAGGTACTAGTGGACTCAAGATATTGCACAAATCTCCTAAGATCTAATTCTGTCCCATGCCACAAGACAAAAATGTCATCCACGAAATGCTTATAGTACAGAAGGTATGGAGAAAATTCATGTCCAGATAGGACTACCATACGCTCCCAGTCCGCCAATACTAAGATGGCATAACTGTTAGCACATGGAGTCCCCATGACCACTCCCACCTTCTGCCTATAAACTACCTTATTATATAGAAAGACATTATTTTCCAATACAAGCTCCATTAAAGTAGCTATACATTCTATTAATTCCAATGAATAGTCAGTATTCTCTCTTAAAACATTTTTCAGAGATGCTATCCCAAAGTCATGGGGTATTATAGTGAACAGCATCTGTATGTCCATACTAACAAGAAAAATATTTTCAAGAAAGGGGCCATGACTCCTAGAAAATTCATCTAGACTACGCAGGAAATGTTCAGTATCTTTTAAAACAGCCATTGCCTTACTTAATGTTTTTTTTAACTGTCCCTCTGTATAGAAAGAAATAAATTCTGAAGCCCATCCCCTGCCCGAAACAATTGGTTGTAGGGGTGGGTGAACAAGGGATTTATGAACATTTGGCAGGCCATGTATAACTGGTATCATGGGCTCAAGTACTAACATGAAATCATATAATACTTTATTAACGGTTTGTTCCAGCAACATTTCATATAAACAACTGTGTATATTATTAATAATACAACATAAATGATTTTCAGTAATAGGTTCATATGTGGAAACATCTTCAAGCATTTTTGCCATGTATAAATCATATTTCACAGCATCAGTGACCACAGTGGATCCCCCTTTATCAGCCGGACAAATGATCAATGTTTCATTAGTCCGTAATTCATGTAAGGCTCTAAACTCAGCATGCATCATATTATAAAAGTTACTTTTACTCATATCAGTATTAAAAAGTTCTTTCTTAACAGTTTTGTAAAATGTCTCAATGACAGGAGGTAACTGTGGTACAAAAGTACTTGCTCGTTTATGTACAGCAAAAGCAGTAGAATGTTCCCCATATTTAAGCTTAAGCGCTACATTCTGCATAAAAAGTTTAATGTCAAGCAACCCATCTTCAATATGTACAGGCTGAGAGGGAACAAAGCTGAGCCCTCTAATAAGGACACTTACTTGCTCAGATGTAAGGCAAAGTGAAGATAAATTATAAATTAATGAAACGGTCTCTTCCTTATGCTCTTTTCTATTGATCGCTCGTTCTCTAGGGATGGTTTCCGTTTCTTCCGCCCAAAGCTGTAATTCCGCCCCCTGCACTGCATGTGCGGTAGCTTGAAGGGGGCTGGGAAATTTAAAAAAACATTATCAGATGATGTAGAATTAAATTCTTTAGGGCTCGCTCCTGCAAAAACATGCAACTGAGATGGAACATTAATAGTTCCAACATTGGCATTCAAGGCCCCAGAGACCGAGCTAGAAGCCGATGTATCAGCTATAGTAACAGATGACAAACAGGTTGCTGCTACATCATCTGATATTTTTTTTAATTTCCCGGCCCCTTCAAGCTACCGCACATGCAGAGCAGGGGGCAGAATTACAGCTCTGGTCGGAAGAAATGGAAACCGTGCCAAGAGAACAAGCAATCAATAGAAGAGAGCATAAGGAAGAGACTTCTTTCATTTATAACTTATCTTCAGTTTGTCTTACATCTGAGCAAGTAAGTGTCCTTAATAGTGGGTTCAGCTTTGTTCCCTCTCAGCCTGTACATATTGAAGATGTGTTGCTTGACATTAAATTATTTATGCGGAATGTAGCTCTTAATCTTATATATGGGGAACATTCGACTACTTTTGCTGTACATAAATGAGCAAGTACTTCTGTACCACAGTTACCTCCTGTCCTTGAGACTTTAATACTGATATGAGTAAAAGTAACTTTTCTAATATGGCATGTGCTGAGTTTAGAGCCTTACATGAATTATGGACTAAAGCATTGATCATTCATCTGGCTGATAAAGGGGGATCCATTGTGGTCATTGATGCCTTGAAATATGATTTATACATGACTAGAATGCTTGAAGATGTTTCCACATATGATCCTGTTACTGAAAATCATTTATGTTGTATTATTAATAATATACACAGTTGTTTATATGAAATGTTGATGGAACAAACCCTTTATAAAGCGTTATATGATTTCATGTTAGTACTTAAGCCTATGATACCAGTTATACATGGCCTGCCAAAGGTTTATAAATCCCTTTTTGACCCACCCCTATGACCAATTGTTTCGGGTAGGGGGTGGGCTACAGAATTTATTTCTCTCTATATAGCAGGACAATTAAAAAAAAACATTAAGTAAGGCGACGGCCATTTTAAAAGATACTGAACATTTCCTGAGTAGTCTAGGTGAATTTTCTAGGAGTCATGGCCCCTTTCTTCAAAATATTTTTCTTGTTAGTATGGACATACAGACGCTGTTCACTTTAATACCCCATGACTTTGGGATAGCGTCTCTGAAAAATGTTTTAAGAAAGAATACTGACTATTCATTGGAATTAATAGAATGTATAGCTACTTTAATGGAACTTGTATTGGAAAGTAATGTTTTTCTATATAATAAAGTAGTTTGTAGGCAGAAGGTGGGAGTGCCCATGGGGACTCCATGTGCTAACAGTTATGCCAACTTAGTATTGGTGGACTGGGAGCGCATGGTAGTCCTATCTGGACATGAATTTTCTCAGTACCTTCTGTACTATAAGCGTTTCATGGACAACATTTTTGTCTTGTGGCATGGGACAGAATTAGATCTTAAGAGATTTGTGCAATATCTTGAGTCCACTAGTACCTGTTTTATATTTGTTTTAAACTATTCTTGTACATGTATTGATTTTTTAGATGTTAAGATTTCTTTAGTAGATGGTGCTTTATCTAGTTCCTTACATAGGAAAGCATGCAGGAAGAATGCACTTTTGCATTTTAGCAGTATGCATCCGCAGCACATTTTTATGAATATTGCCAAAGGGCAATATCTGCATATGTCACGCTTGCATACAAATAATGAGTAGTGTAATGAAGCAATGCTTAACTTGAAAGATTAATTATTAGTTAGTGGCTATAATGAGCAGTCATTAGATAAGTCCTTTAATACTGTAGCTGCTCTGTGCCATGACAATGGTAAACCTTATTTCCATCATACTTATACTTCAGATAGGGGTAATGTACAGGATGTTGCACCTACCAATGTTAGATTATCTTTGATGTATGGTAATAACATTCAACAAGTATGTGAAGTTGTAAGGAAGTTTTGGCCAGTTCTGCTCTCTGATGACAAGGTAAAGGATGTTGTAGGTTCTAAACCAAGTTATACATTCAGAAATATTTCCTCTTTGAAGCGACAGTTATGTTATAAAACAGCTCGTGCTCCTTTACGTGTATCTGATCGCCAGGGGACATATGCATGCAGGCATTGTAAAGCTTACATATACATTAGCACTGAGCAGGAATTTCAACATCCTTTCATTAAATGCACTTTTAAACCATGTTTACCATACACAGATAACAAATATAAAGACTTCTCTAAATGACATTGAAGGGAGACTCAAAGAGGAAGAATTCCAAAAAAGAATTTCTGCTTAAACAGAATACATGGCTGCTTAACAAAATAGATGAGTTAGAAAACAGGGAAAGGAGAAACAACATAAGTATCTTTGGTTTGCCTGAAAACACTAAAGGAGAAAACATTATTTCATTCTTAACAACCTGGATTCCTGAATTTTTAGACTTGAAAAAGGGACTTTCATTTGGAATTGAAAGGGCACATAAAGCACTGAGGAAACCTGCTTTTAATTCAACAAATACTCCACCTAGATCCATAGACATAAGATGTCCTTCATTTCTGGACAAAGGAACTAATATTACAATCTGCTTGGAAAAAAAATCACCCTTAAAAGACAATCAAAGCCTGAAAAGGTTTGACAATGATTATTCTTCCAAAATACTAGATCAAAGGAAAAAAGTCTGGCCAATAATAAAACTGTTGAAACAAAACAACATTAAAGCACAGCCGGCCTTTCCAGCCAAGATAAAAATACTTTTTGCCAATGAGGCGAGAACCTTTAATGACTTAAAAGAATCTAATATATTCATAAAAAACAACAACATAGTGTCAATCCCAGATGAAATGGAATGGATGGCCCCTACTCTTAAAAGAATAAAATAAACAAATCCTTGGAATGATGCTAGAAAGGAGAAACAAAAAACTGATTCCAAGATACTGTCCCAAAAAATAACTCTTACAACTACATCTCTCAAAGTACCAACTGATATGGTACATCACTTGTCATCTGTTTTTTATTTAAAAAAAAGGAGGGATTCTTAAACAACTGAGAAACAGTAATGATTTATTCAGAATGTTCAAAAAGTCCAATAATTCTTCACAAAGGTAGGGCAAGATGGGTTACTATTTACATTATATATAACCCAAACAAAGCAATATATAATACAAACATAGAAGTTTCTATTCCCCTACTTGAACTTAATGAATACTTATCTTGTTCATTTTTCATTGATTTTACTTATAATAATTTAAGCAATTTATTAACTAATTCAACAAGGTACCATTCATCAGAGTTCAGACTCAAATGTAACAAATTAACATCATATGTAATAGCAGTAACAGTAGAGTGTTTTGAAAAAAAAATGCTGTCATGGAGACTATTGCCTTCTTCAGTTAAAGTATGATTTAGAAATGTCATGTATATCCTGATTAAATAATAGTAGCAAGCTCTTAGTACAAATGTCATCATTATTCTGTCTAAATATAGTTAATATCAGTTATGGCAGGTATCACAGCTACAAGTGCTGTTTCATCAGTCCTGATATGGTTTGAGTGGATGCCTGGATCTAGGGGAAGGGGGTGGATAGAACTGTGATTTGGGATATTTTGGCAGAGAATGGTTTGTTTGTATGTCTGCTGAGTGAGAGGTGGGAGGGCTGGAGGAGTGTGTTGTCTCTTGTTGTGCCAGCCTGTTGGGAGGTTTTTTTTTTTTTTTGATCTGTTTGCTCTCTGCTCATTTCCTGGCTAATGCCTTGTTGAAAGGCAGGGAATTTAGGCTTGAAGTTACAGTGAAGTGAAGCATTGCTTCAGGTGCATTGTGGACCTCTGGTATGCAGTACACAGACACACTAACATAAACAGATGCTCCCAGGTTGCTATGGTTCATAGGTTGGTACTAGGCTATTGGGCCTATACAAACCTAGCCATAACAATTCCCTGGCTATTTCTTCCCACAGTATTTACTTCACTAGACCCCTGTCTAGCAGGGTGACTGATGTGATCCCCAGGGTGAATTTCCTATCTCCCATCCAATCATCAAGGTTCCTTTTGAAGAGGGCCAAAGAGGCACTCTGCTTGACATGTATGGGCAGTTTATCCCGGAGTCTGGGGAGTCTCTGGGTCAGGAACCTATCCCTCCAGCATGTTTTGCTCATTGTGATGACAAGGTTTAGATCCCTGAGCGTGTGTCTCTGAGGTATTAAGATTTCTTTAAATGTAGCATGTCCAACAACTCTAGGTTTGACATGGCCTTGTATGTTAAGCAGAGATCGCCTCTGAGTAGACAATATGCAACAGAGTATAGTTGGAGTTTTTTTAGACAGTCAACATAGGATATCTGCTTCAGGCCTGTAATTCTTTTAGTGAGGTATTTCTGCAGCCTTTCAAGTTGTTGCAGATGTCTTGAGAGGTACATACCAAATGGGGCGTTGTATTCTATAATGGGTCTAATGAGGGATGAGTACAGTGGGACAATGACCTCCTTTTTTCTGGATGAAAAGCCCTTAGTAATGAGGTGTGCCACATAGAAAGATTTCCTGACTGTTGTGGTGATGTGGTTATCGAAGGTGAGACCACTGTCCACCTGTGTCCCTAAGTCTTTTATCACACTTTCAGTGTTTAGTGTACTGCCACCTATGTGGTAATTCATGGGTACATGTTTTTTCCCAAAGGGGATAACTATACATTTCTTGGCATTAATCTTGAGCCCATGACTCTGGCACCAAGCATCTGTTTCTGTAAGGCCCTTTTGTAGAATATCCACATCATTTGGGGATTCAATAATGGCTCCCAGTTTGCAGTCGGCTGTGAACTTTGTTAGCCAGAGTCCCTTAGTGTTGGCCTGTACTTCAGGGAAGTAGATGCAAAACAAGAGCGGTCCCAGGATTGAACTCTGAGGTACTCCACTTGTCACTTGTCTGGAGCTGGATTTGGAGTCAGCTACATTTACAGTGTAAGTTCTGTCAGTAAGCCAGTTGGCAACCCATCAAGTGACGTAGGGATTAATGCCCAGCTTAGTAAGTTTATCTATGATTCCAGAGTGGGGAGTGGTGTCAAAGGCCTCGTCCACAGCTCTGGAGACTGATTAGAAGAAGTCGGTCAGGTTCAGGAGACAAGATTGGCCCTTCATGAACTGAAACTGTGTGGGGTCCAGTGTTTGAAGTTTGCCAATGTCTTTGCTTATAAGTTCCATGATAATACATTTCATGGCCTTGCAGATCAGGCTTCTCAGACTGATGGGGTGGTAGTTCCTGGGATCCAAGGTGGATCCTCCCTTGTGGAGTGGGATAACTGTAGCTATGTGCCAGTTAGTGGGCATGAAGCTTAAGGTGAGGCTATGATTAAACATGACAATTAGGTGAGGTGCCAGTTCATTTTGTAGTTCATGTAGTACACAGCCTGGGATGTCATCTGGTCCCATGGAAGCTGTATTCTTAACTTTGGAGAGTGCATTTTTACCTGTGTGGCTGTTATTACCGTAATTTGGCAATCTTTCAGTATTGAGATGGGCCCTTTAGGGGGTGAGAGGGTGGGTGAAGTTTGCACTGAATTGATCTGCCAGGATATTGGCAATATCCTTGGGATTAGTATATTTAATGCCATTCTGTTGTACTCAGAGAAGATATGAACATTGCCATTTAGATTCTTGACATAGCTATACAATGCCTTGTGGTTGTCTTTGGAATCTTTGGCAAGTTTATTTTCATAGCTAGCTTTGGAGTATTTTATGAGGAGATCTCAGCTTCTCACTGAGTCTGGTAAGGGAGTTTTTTGCATCCTGGGATTTTCCTCTTTTCTGCAACAATTTCTTCGTTTTGTTGTAAAGTTTGTTTATGGCAAAGGACCACCAGATTGGTTTCCTTTTTTTGAAGGAGAGCA
Source organism: Protopterus annectens (assembly GCF_019279795.1). Taxonomy (NCBI): domain Eukaryota; kingdom Metazoa; phylum Chordata; order Ceratodontiformes; family Protopteridae; genus Protopterus; species Protopterus annectens. The sequence continues at coordinate 417,327,899 of NC_056749.1, forward strand.
TCTTGGTTCTATTGGGGATGGCACGATTCATGCACGATGTGATAAGTGGATGTGCTCGTACAGTGCCTTTGTGTAGGATTCAGCAGTCAAAGTTTCAGTTCCCGTCTACATGGGTGTCATGAAGTCTGTCACTTGTGACTTGAGTAGCATGAAGTTGGCTTTGGAGAAGTTTTTTATGGAGGTTTCCTTACTGGAGGGTGGGGGTGGGATGTGGATGTCAAGGGTGATTAGCTTATGGTCAGACCTGACCAAAGAGGGGATGACCATAGGTGTGGAGCATCAATTTCCCATGTCAGTAATGACCAGGTCTAGGATATTGGAGCCCCTGGTGGGACTAAGGATTAGTTGATCCAGGGCACTGGAATTTATGAATTCCAACAACCTTTGGGCAAAGGTGTTGGTACATGAGTAGTTTTCCCAGTTAATGGCAGGGTAGTTGAAATCACCCAGTATTAGGGTGTTTGGTTGTATCTTAATATTTTCCAGTATGTTTAGAAAGGTGTAGTGAGAATCTTGGGGCATGGTGGTAGACCTGTAGCAAGCTACAATTTGGATTGCAGTCATACCTAGTGTTAGTTGCACCTGGAAAATTTCAGACACATTGTGTTGGGCAGCTAGCCTGGTGTTGTAAATATCCTTGGTGACTATGGACACTCCTCAACCTTTAGTGTTTTGGTCCTGGTTTGGTGTCCGAAAAGTGTGGTAAGAGTTGTAGCCTGGTATTTCAGGGGTGCTCTCTGGAGCCTTGAACCAGGTCTCAGTTACTGCACAGATATTGATGTTCTCCATTTTTAGGAGTGCCATGAGAGAGTGCATTTTGAGGTTTAGACTTCTAGCATTGAGTAGCATTACCTTCAGATTTTACATGCTTGTACCTGTTACGGTGGTGGTTTTTGTCCTTTGTAATTTGCCTAAAAAAAGCACTATAGGGGTGGCAAGAGCCTTAGCCAGTAACCTGAATCCCAGGGGTGACAGGTGCAGACCATCTCTAGCAAAGCACTGTGGTCTGTCAATCATGCCATCGCAGGCAGACAGATACTGGATCCCCTTTTAATCACACCAGAAGCTTAGCCAATTGTTGAAGTCAATCATTTTGTCCTTATACTGTGGTATCATTCTGGGTGAAGGCAGGATACTAAGTCCAACAATCAAAGAAAACACTGTGGTGCACTGCGTTCGATACGCAAAGTAAAATATCAAAAACAATATAGAACACAGTTATGTAAAACCACCAGAATTTATTGCAGCAAAGCTTTCGGGTCTCCCCTTCCTCAGTGCTATAAAGAACCATTTTAATTCACATTTATATATTATAAAACAATTAATCATATAACACAGCCAACCAATAGGACAACCAAAAAATATATGGAACAATTAAAAACATTTAAAAGGACATACATATTGAATTAATACAAATATATATATATATGTATACCAAAAAAAATAAAATATATATATATATATATATATATATATATATATATATATATATATATATATATATATATATATATATATACATACATTATCGATTAATGAAGCTTTTGTTGTTTTTTAATTAGCACAGGCTTCAAACTTACTGCATTATTAATACCCGGATGGACATATGCTTGTAATTTTACTATCCATGAATATTCTATATTTTCCAATGCATTGTTAATATCACCTCCCCTCATTTTGTGTTGAATAATCTTTATAACTCTAAATTTGAAACTATGACCATTAGCACTACTATGTATATGTTTAGCAAGTGCGTTAGTGGGGACATTTCTTCTAATCTCTGATTTGTGCTCTATTATACAATCTTTTAACCTTCTGCTACTCTTACCAACATAGAACGCAGGACATTTAATACACGTAGCTAGGTATACTATATATGCTGTATTACAATTAACATAGCATTCACTTTATAAGAAAAAACAGTAATTGGATGTCTAAATTCTATGTCAGATAATAAATCTTCACAACAGCTACAATTGTAGCATGGGAATGTACATTTCCTAGTAATCCTAGTCCTACTATCAGTATTATCTGGTCTAAGATATTTTAACATAGCCATTGTTTAAAATTTCTTTCATTTCTATAAGCAAAATATGGCCTTTCAGATAAGATATTTTTAAGTTCAGGCATGGATAACAATATGTTCCAATTTTTTCTTATTATATTTTCTACACCTCTAGATCTAGTATTATAACTTGTGATATATCTTAGTTTTCGATTTTTAATAATATTGTCACTCATTACTTGTCTTTCTTCACTATAAAATGGGGCTGTCACATCTTTTCTTTCTTTCAAAACATCCTCCATTATAACATTTATACTATCCATACTGTATCCCCTCTCAACAAATTCTTGATTGAGATCATTCATTTGTTTCATGCATTCATCCATGTTGGTGTTCAACCTACTGACTCTACAGAGCTGACTTTTAGCTATACTTTTAAATGTAATATAATATAATATAATAACAGAATATGGACCCTAGCCAATCTATACTGGTTCCCAGGCATTGGATCAGGAACTGTTAAAAAGCACTTGGATTTCATTTCTAATAATTATAAAGGCAACTTAATATTAGGAGGAGATTTTAACTGTATAGTTGATATTTCTAAAACTACAAATAAAAGACCACTACATACATCTGCTGTTATCAAAAGATTTAAACAAGTGGGTAGAAACATTTCATCTTGTATATACTTTCAAATTTAAAGAAGATAAATCTTTGTTGTTTTCCCATCAAGATCACAGATTTGGTAGCCAAACTAGAATAAATAAAATATTTGCTGTTCGCTGCCCATGACTTACACTATAAAAATCATTAATTTCTCAATCACTCCCTGCCCCTTTTCAGACCACAATTCATTGATACTAAAATTTCAAAATGGGTACAAACCATTAATCTTTAACTCCAGAATTCCAGCACACATAACTAAAATTAAAGAGTTCAAACCCTGGTTATTACCTGAATTACAGTTCTTCTTAGATGTTAATTACACCACAGAGATAAATAAAATAATGATATGGGACACATCAAAACCTTACATATATGGTAAAATCCTAACTTGGTATAAAAAAAATCAGACAATGGGATTCTGAGTTATTAGATCTACAATCCAAACATTTGTCAGTAAAAGCTGAAAAAAAAATCAAAATCATTTGGAGATGAAAAAGAAAGTAGAAGTATTAAACAATAAATACAACAAAATTCTAAAACATAAAACTAGTTTAGCTTTAGAAAAATTAAAATGTAATACCTTGGCCATTTCTCCCAAAATATCTACATAATTTATCCACAAGAATCAAAATACAGTCAAAAGCTGATAACATTAAAAGTATCTTCCATGAAAAGAAAGGGAAAAATGTCTCGGATATATGTGACATTCTTGATGCCTATAGAAATCACTATATGGAATATTTCCAAAAAGAAAAATATCCATATCGATCAATTAAATCTAGATAAAAAATGTTCTAATATAAAAAAACAGAAAAATTAAAACTAGATCTGCAAGCACCCATATCCTACAAAGAAATTACAGATACAATAAAAGAGGGTAAAAATAATAAAGCTCCAGGTACAGATGACATAATTATGGACATATATAAACTTTTTCCTTCAAATATACTATCACTCATCCATAAAACTCTATTAGAAATTCAGTCACAAGCTTTAATACCACCCTCTTGGAGATATTCCTTAATTACACCAATCCTAAAGGAAAACAAATCCCCAAATCTCTGTACCTCATACAGACCTATATCATTATTAAATAATGACTATATTAACTAACAGAAAGAAAATACCACTATCCAAAAAAGTAAATAATGATCAAACTGGATTTATATATCATAGACACAGACATGACAATATTAAAAGGATAATTTCTCTTATAGATTATGTTAATAAAGAAAATAAAGAAACACGCATAATTGGCTTAGATATAGAGAAAGCCTTTGATTCCCTAAATTGGAACTATTTACTCAAAATTCTGGTGTTATTTGAATTTCCTCCTTCCTTTGTTCATCTACTAAAGAATATATATATATATATATATATATATATATATATATATATATATGTATGTATATATATATATATATATATATATATATATATATATATATATATGTATAGATATATAGATATATATATTTATATACACAAATAATTTAGCATATCTTAAGCTAGGTCCTTTCACCTCTGAATCTGTACATATAACAAAGGGTACTAAACAAGGATGTCCCTTGTCACTGATTCTATTTGTTTTGGCTATTGAAATATTGGCAGATTCAATACGTACCAATACAAAAATCAAAGGAGTAGATGTTTATGAACAATACATTTCTAAAGTAATGCTCTTTGCTGATGACATATTATTAACATTATCCAATACAAAAGAGACATTAGAAGAATTAGATATTTTAATTGACACATTTTACAGGACTTCAGGGCTCCATTTCAATAAATCAAAATCAAAATGTTTATTTTTAAATAAAAAAAAGAATTGCAGATGAAGGGGAATCACATTAAAGGGAAATAAGAATCTACCTTAAAATATCTAGGAATTGAGTTATGCAAGGATAATAATGAATTAGTCTCAAAAAACTTCAATAATATCATCAATACAATTAAATCTCTATGGAAAAGTGGAACAAAATAATATTACTATTTGAAGCTAGACTACAGTTAATAAAAATGGTTTTACTACCCAAGATTCTATATATAGCTTTGGCAATACAACTGTTACCAGAAGGGAATATACTCAAAGAAATAAACTCGTACCTAATAACATTTTTATGGTTTCCCAAAAGAAACAGGGTAGCTTTAATACATCATATCAGGCCATGGAAACAAGGAGGATTAAACTTTCCTGATATAGAAACATATATAAAAGCATCAATATCTAAAACAATCTCAGATTGGATAAGTCCAAATTATTCTGCAAACTGGAAATACTAACTGTAATATCAATAAATGAATTTAATTTACAAAAATAATTTCAAATAACAGATAAAACAATTTGCCATGGCACATATTATGCATTAGTATGCAATATAACATAACTAGGCACTAAAACTCATATTATTAATTATTACAATGACTCATTTAGGAAAATTATTAATGTAAATATAGATTTAAAAATCTGGTTTGATCTTTTAACACCATTCATAGTTATAAAAAGCTATCCACATAACATATAGAGAGAAATAATTAATTCCTGGGAACAGAAAGAATTTGTTGGTTTCAATGTATCAAAGAACTAAATGTTCTGGATATGCAAACAATAGAAACAACATACAAAATTCCACAACAAGATTGGCTAAGTATGCAAAGCATTCTGATGTATTCGCAAGATTTATGCAGAATAATTAGTAATTCTTCATTTAAAGAAATACCTAAACTTACAAAATTCCTACAGGAAATCATATATAATGATTATGACATGGGAAATAGTATTTTGAAATTTTGCAAGATATTAATAAATTATAAAACAACACCCAAATCCTCATATTGGAATTATATAACAAAAGGATGCTCATTACAGCTAACTGAAGAAATTAAATCAAATATTTTATTATCAATAAAACATACGTCCTTTACACAATACTGGAAATGTTTTAATTGGAAATGCTTGCACAGAACATTCTTAACTCCAGATAGAATTACTAAAATTAATTCGTCCACAAAATTAATTCTTCCACAAAGGGAATATGTTGGAGGTGTGAGCAAATACACAATGCAGATTGGAATCACATTTTTTCAACTGTGTTAAAATTAAGCCATTGTGGAATGGTATTAAAAACTTTTTACAAGCTTTATTTAATGAATCATTTAACTTATCTAAAGCTCTGGTATTTTTAAATGTGTATGAAGGTTCTCATTTGAATGAGTCAAATATGTATCTAGTATGGACAATACAATCTCAAGGAAGTGTATAACAAGAAGATGGAATACAAACATAATACCAACTTAGAAGACTTCTACAGCCTACTGAAGGCCATTGTTGGAAATTAAAATTAAAGAATTAAGGATTCATCCTAAGCCATTTATTAACAATCCATGGAAAAAAGTCTTATCATTGATTGACACTTTACAATAACTGAACAGATACACTCTGATAACTGGATTATTATACCTATAAAGTAATTGTATATACTAAGCTCTGTTATAGTGTCAGGCTGATGTAAATTATGTACATAGTTATTAAGATGTTACACACAAATACTATGGAATTTATTCAACTATATTTGAAAAATAAAAACATTTTGAGGAAAGCTTTTTGGTCTATATAATGTTTTTCACAATTCTGTTGTATTAATGAACACAAATTTTTATTTGAGGCTTCGGATAGTTTTTCTTGTGGAAGTATTTTTTTTTCCTCTAATTTCTCTCTCAGTCTTTTTGTTTATCTTGTATCTGGAAATTCTGAGCTATTTGCATCACAGTAACACTACATGATTTCCTTCTTATCCTCAATAGTTCACTCTATCATCTTTATGGCTCTTCTTTGGCTTATCAGTTTTTGTGATTTTTGTGGACTGCTACTCCTTTCTACAATAGCAGGTGTGCCATCCTCCACCTGGGCCTGGCTTAGCCCCACTGCAGGAATATTTCCATATTTTGAGGATTCTACACTGTCATTTTGTTTCCAGTTCTGGCACCAGTGTGCCTACCAGGATTGGACATTTTTTTATCCTGGGTCTTGTGTTCCCAGCTATCTGTTTTTAATTTTTGGCCTACTTCTGCCATTATATATGCTATACAAAATACAGTCTATATATCAGTGTTGTCTTGGTGAGATTTTTGTGAAAAACAGGGTCCACCTCGTGAAGGTACTCACCAAGATTTGAAGATGAATTCAATTTCAGCAATACTACTCTCCTTTGTGTGCTGAATTATCTCTCCATTCAGACTCCATGTGACTGCTTTCATGTCTTTGAAGCTGGTTGTGGATAATAAGGGCATGCTGGGGACTCAGCCATTTTTGCATTCCTCCTGGGGGGATTGATGTCTTCGCATGCACTACCATTCCTCCCTACTTCATGGTGATGTCATTACATCCAAGGGGTGGGTTGGTGTGCATTTGAGACAGTGTGGAATATCATCCCACCTTCACTGCAACTAAGCCATGTCTACCACCCACAACCTGATTGGGCCATGCCTCCTCCCAGTGACAGCCCCATTCTCCACCAGGAATCATCTCAGAGAAGCACCCATACTGCAACCCTCCCACCTGGATAGGCATGTCCAGCCCTCCTTGCAGCTCCCTCGGCACCCCAGTTGCTAATCGAACTCAGGTTCCTCTAAAGCAGAAAAACTATCATTTAATCAATTATGATATTTTAAACAGTGTACTTTGTTATGAAGATGTACTGGCATGCTGAAAAGTTAAATGTAGAATTTCAAGAGGATTACGGAAATAGCATGACAGTTATGGAGATGGTGATTGATAAATATGTAGCGTAGTAGATATTTAGATGTAAGATGAGCAGTTCAGATTGAGATCAGGATGTAGCACAACTGACCTGATGTTTACAATGAGGCAGATATCTGAGAAAAATCTAGAGATGAGAAAGAGTCCAACTGGGCATTCCTGGACTGGAGAACGTATATGACAAGGTCCCAAGAAAGCTGGTTTGGGGAGTCCTGCAGTGGTTCAAAGTGCCAGAAATATTGGCAGATTTAGTGCAAGCTATGTACAAGGACCCAATGACTCAAATACGAACAGTGTTCTGTTTCACAGAGGGGATCCTGTGGGAGTGGGTGTGCATCAGGGTTCAGCTTTGAGCCCACTGCTCTTCATATTAATGATGGACTACATTAGCAAAGAGTTTGCAGGGGACAGATCAATAAAGTTGCTGTATGCAGATGATGTGGCATTACAGGCAGACTCTGAGCAAGCATTTCAGAAAAATGATAGGAGAATAGAATGCAAAACTGAGGGCACATGGGATGAAAGTGAGTACAGATAAGACATTTGCCATGGCAGCAAATGGGAGAAATCAAAAGAAGCTAAGAATTGAGATAGAAGGGATAATAGTGGAGTAGGTTAAAGGCACAATCCCAGCATTTAAAAAAATGGGTCCATCCTCTTTTCTAATGAGGGAGTGACAATGTCCTTATCGACAACACCCACTTTGTTGTGTCATCATGGAGCCCCTCCTTCCCCTATCAGCTTACTGAGAATATGCCTTTCCATTTAGGTTTAGCTTATGTACGGGAAGCACATTTATTTTTATTTTGTTCCACAAGCTTTTTTTTTAGAATACTGCCTAGCTGTATAGAGTATATAACAGAATGATGCTCAGCGATCCTTTGAATTTATTTTATTTTGCTTTGTGTTTTACAACTTATAGAATAAATGGATCATTGAGCAAGCATTCATTACAAAAGAAAATAAATAATTACTGTGTTGTTTTACTATGGAGTGCATTGGCATTCCCCTTTACAGGCTTGTAGTGAACAACAATGTTCAGCAAATGTGTGTGTGTGTGTCTGTGTGTGTGTTTGTGTTTGTGTGTAGGAGGGCTGGGTGTCAATGTGTAGCTCGAGAACATGAATGTGCAAGTGTGAGAGAGTGCGCAAGTGCGGTTGTGAAGTAGTCTGCTTGAATACATTTTTTATCCATTTTTGTCATTAATTCAGTTGAACAATAAATATATTTCTGTCTCCGTTTCTTCAAGCATATTGTCTGTCTGCCATTTTAAGAGTGCATGCATGTACTGAGCAAAATTTAACAGAACATGCTATCAAATGTAAAAATAGGTGGACTGTGAAGAAAGACAGAAATAGAGATGGCCATCAAATCAACACATGGTATGCAAAGGAACCTATTTAATCTAACTAATTCTCACATGGTAAACAAGCGATTTAATATTGCGCTGTTTTGCTAGCCCCTGTGAACTCAATATGCTAATGTGCTGTATGAGAACAAAAGGTCTGTGACAGAAGTGTCAGTGATAGCTTTGGGCCTTTTTCAAGTAAACTGTTAAAAAAACAAATATACCATTTAGATCATACCCTGATGTTATCACTGAGTAACTGATTATATTTTAGCCCTTTTGTCTCTTCCAGCATAGTGTTAGAATAAGTCAGAACATCAGTGTTACACCTGCTGCTTTTAGACAAGCATCGCCAATTCCTTCAGTTCTAGGTTCTACCAAAAGGCCATTTTTTGGGGCATAAATAAGATCACTAATTTCATTAATACTGTTACTTTTGTTTACATGCGACTTGATCTAACATTGTCATCAACTAGGAAGAAGTAAAAACTGAGGATTATCTTTGATATCACCATTCCTTAACACTCTTTGTTTTAAATGGGGGAAGATTCAAGCAATTTTGTTTCCCTTTTATTTTCAATTAATTTCAAGTGTCTCACCCTCACTTTATACTCGCACTCAGTCATTTTCTTCTCCCAGCTTTGTTCCTCAATTCTTTCAGGCAGTAAATGGAGTATGTGCAGCACATAGTACAGAGTATTGCTACCTGGATGGAGTTTATCCAATCCAAGATGAATCCAGAGACAGGAGTGACTGGAATTTTGCCTGTGGTAGGAGGTGTCAAGCTGTATCTTAAGGAAAGAAAGAGTGATGTTTCACATTCTGTTTAGATTTTTTGCTTTGCATTTTTGATAGACTATTCCTTTTACTTCCCACCTATGGTCTTGCATGGGCAGCAATCATATAGCACTGCTACACTGTTGTCAATGAGGGTGCTGCTTCTACCAATAAATGTACATTATTCTAAGGATGCCTCAATTAAGGGACAACAATTCTCAAAAGGAGAAGCATCCATGCTACAGGTTGAGTCACTTGGTCAGGTGTGGAGGAGGAGCTAGGGTGTGTGCTGCTGTGCAAGGGAGTTAACTAGTTGAATTTGAGTGGTTAGTAAAGAGTAGGTGTCTGAATGATGTGGATTCCACTTGCTGCTGTGTCTTGGGCATCTGAAGAGTTGTCAGCATACCTCTCAGTTGTACAGAGTTTCGCAGAAGGTCCAGATTTTTCTTGGTAATATTTGTCTTGCAATAAACCTGTGGCTTTCTGGCAAATTACTAGAAAGCAGTGAAGATGGAAGTTAGAAAGTACTGGCAGACATTTGAATTTCAGACTTTATAACTTTCAGTAAGTGCAAGCTAATGCAAAATTATCCTACCAATTTTCTAAGTTTTGTGATAGCAATATTTAAAATTACCCCAATTTGTGCTTCTGTTCCACTTTTATTTATGGCTTTGTACAGATTGCTTGCTCAAAGAGGTTGAGAGGTATGTTGTTGGTTCAGAACTTGGCGGGATCTGGACCTGATGCTTTTAGGGTAGGTAGTTGGTGTTTCTGTTTCTAGGGTGTGGTAGATGGGGCTGGTGCTGGTCAGATCGTACTACCAAAAACTGTGATGGACTGTGGGGAAACTTTTTTTTTTTTGTTATGTTTAGGGTGTCAAACTATTTTGTTGGCAAGTGTTTCACTTTCCCTCCACATTGCAAGCTACCTAGGGATAGGGTTGGGGGGTTCATTCTGGGACTGTAATTTATTTAAGTGTCCAGAGTATATTTCAGTGTTCATTTTGTGTGCTGCATTTTAAGGGGTGTCCTCAGAGTCCTGGTGCAGCTACTGCCATTGTTGACATAAGTCCTTTATTGTTGCAATATGCTTCTTTGTTAGAAATAAAAGGATTTGATGCAGGATATGACTGTGGACTCTTGCCAAGGCACAATGATTTTAAATTTTGGTTTATGGGTGCAGATGGCTTGCAGTTTCTATTCTTTTGCAGAGCAGTCTGTAGTGGTGTCAGCCATTGGAATGGTGTGCAAGGAGGTCACAGAATGACAGTGCAGATTTTGCACTGATCAGGTCATAGGAGTCACGCTCAGTGAGGTTACAGGTGAAGGAAGCGTAGAGTAGATATCAGGCTGTGACTGGAAGGAAGTGCATTTTAAAAGGTAATGGTGCCTATTGCAGTGGATGTCCTAGTTGCTAAATTGGTGCACAGGGAGGCTTGAGTGGGTGAGAAAAAAGTGAGCAACAGTCAGTGGCCTGGATGGGGGGAGTTCTGGTTGTTGGAGTGGTGCACAATGAGAGTTCAGGTAATCTTTATGGGCACATTACACTTCATGTGGTGGGGTAGAGTGTGGGCAAGTGGGGAAAAAGTATGTGGGTGTAGGGTACAGCAAGGTTGGGGATCTCATGGAGAGTCTGGGGTCCTCACAGGTGGGGGAGTCACAGCAAGCTTAGGATCATATGAAGTTATTAGGCTAATGGCTCTAGGGCCCATACAAGCCAGCCAAGGCAGGCAGCCTTACCATGTGTAACCCTTACTTTCAAGGGCAGGGGGTCTTTTATTAGCATCCCAAGTGGCTGGGAGATATGGCTGGAGAGAGCTACATTGAGGATTGGTGGGTGACGGGCAGAATGTCATAGCACCATACCTGAATTAGGTAAACCTTTTCACAGGGAGGAGACATGCGCAGAATGTCCAGGTCTTTGACTCATAGTTTGGTTTGTATTACAAACTGGGCTTATTTGGCAACTTACTGGCTAGTCATGAGAGCTGACAGTTAGAAAGGAGGTCAGAGCTTTGAGTTACAAATACTACCCTTTGGAAACTGGTGATAAACACTGATGTGATTACCCTAGCACTAATTTAAATGGGTAGCAAAGAAGAAATGAGAAGAGGCAAGGGACAAGGGAAGTAATTAAAAAAAAAAGAGTTTTGGGCCTTTGCCCCCACTGTTATTTATGACTTTGTCCAGATGTTTTGCTCTGAGGGTGGAGAGGTAGTGCTCACATGCTGAAATTTGCTACAGAGTCCTCAGACTGGACAGCTAATTTAAAGCTGGAGGTGGCTAGCGGGATTACATTTGCTGTTTAGACGAAAGATGAGCCTCCCATTTTTAATTAGGAATGGAGCGCTTCTCCCTTTTCCCACCACTTTCTAAGTATAACAGTTTTTCATATTGTCCCTCCAAGGGTGATGTCAGGTGGGTAATGTTGGTAAAGCATTTTCCTTTAACACAGATGCTGTTACTGGCTCCATAACTTACTGTATTATCAAAAGTATGGAGTGGTTAAAAATGTTCTTTACCAATTCTCTCATTTCCAAGATTATCTCAACAGTCAAGTAACACTCATAGCCACATATAAAAGCTCTCACCTAGATGATTAAATGCTGCTTACAGTATGTGTGTAATTTTGAGTGGTTGCTGAGATTTTAAGTTTACGAAATGTTATAAAGGGAAGGTACTGGCTACTGTGACTTATAAAATTCAACTTAAGATGATTTATAAAGTTCAACTCAAGACCTAGAACCTAAGAATACTACCACTATAAAAGTCGGTGCTGAAGAGTTTGCTTTTTATACTTTCATAATCCCTATGGTTCCAGAGATATGAACAATTGCTTGAAATAGAGGACATAATGTGACTCTGTCAAGGTGCTTGGGCTCCGCTCATGGGAAGTTGCAGTGTAAGATCTCTGAGGAGGGAAAGAATGAAAGGCTAGAATAGGCCATTTAAAGGTGTAATGATCAATAGTGTTTACTACCGAGATTAGTAAATTGTTGATGCAGAATGTGTGACAGGCTTATAAATATGGGATGTTGACTAACATGAGCTTTTATGGCACAAAGGAGGATTCTTCCTCAACATAATGAACAATTGAGGGGTATGGGTAGGTTATGGAGGAGTTTTATTCATTTCTTTTCTGATACAATGACACACTATTTTACTGACAGGACTACTGAGGAACATGGATACACAACTGGAGATTTTTGTCAAGTAGTAAAGACAAGGTTTAAGCCAGCACAGCTCCTATACAGGAAGATTTTTTTTTTTTTTTTTTGCATTTAAGAACAACGTGCTTAACTTGTTTTTCTTTTTCAGATTTGGAGGTACAGAATTTAAGACAGAGATGACAAATGAGTCTGCATTAGCCCGTGGTCTGATGTAAGTGGGCTGTACAGGTGATACATGCTGCAGGATGTTTTAGACATTGGAGCTGAACAGTGTAGTCATTGAGGGGGATGCACACAGTGATCAATTTGGTCGAGTGGTGGACAATGAGATTGCAACTGGGTAAGTCCAGAAAGAGCATTTGTCTGGTGTTCTGAAAGAAATGCATTTGAAATTGCATTTGCAAGGGGAGGATGTTTCTAGTCTTCATAAGAATAGGTAGCAATGGGTGGGATTTTAAGTCTGCATCAGGCAGTGCGGATTTGTGCATGATCCCTAACTACATGGAGAGGACCACAGCATATTAGGGATGGGGCCAAGTGTGTCATGTCTGTGGGGAATTGCAGACATGCTGTGGAACTGGGGTACTGTTGGTGGCTGGTGGTGGGAGAGCAGGTGGGGAATATTGACGGTTGTTAAGGTAGGTATTTTTGTGAAGGTTGATGCCGGGAACTAGAGGTTCATGGGGATACAGTTTGTGGCTTTTGTTATGGATGTATATTGGTCATTAGAAGGTAGCTGTTGGTCAACGAATGTCAGGATGGTCATTACATTTTGCTATTTATGCTGGATAGTTGGTGGGCTGGCAGGTTTGCTCTTAAAATTAATTTTGGAAAGGAAGTCTTATTTTGGGCAGGGTTATATACATTGAGTGGGGAAACAGATCTGCAGTTAAGCAAGATGGTTGGTAATTGCCCTTGCTTGGTTCACCTTGCATTGGGTTAAATGTCCTGGTGTTACTTTTGCCAGGAAATATTGGAGATGGTGACACAGATCTAGTCTAGTTAGAGAGGATGCTGTACACTGAATTATGTTAATGCCTTTTATGAGCTGCTAGGCTGGAAGTTGGTAGAAGAGAGGGGGAACAGCCTGGTCAGGCTGGTGGGCAGAGAAGAGGGACAGTTGTGCTGCTTCATAAGTAAAGCAAGTGAGTGGAGGTATGGCTGCTGCTTACTGGGTCAGGATGAGTAATGTCACGCTGTCCTGACTTATTTGGTTGGATGTGTAATTCAATAAATGGTATATGAAGTGAGTTGCTGGATGCTGCTTCATAAGTAAAGTGAGTGAGTGGAGGTATGACTGTTGCTTACTGGGTCAGGATGAGTAAGGTCATGCTGTCCTGACTTATTTGGTTGGGTGTGTAAATCAATAAATGGTATATGAAGTGAGTTGCTGGATGATCCTTCATAAGTAAAGTGAGTGAGTGGAGATATGGGTGCTGCTTACTGGGTCAGGATGGGTGTGGTCACGCTGTCCTGATTAACATTACATGGATGTTTATGCTGTGATTGAAATTAAAAACAAATGGAAAGGGAAATGAAAAGGGGGAGAAAAAATGTGTAAAAGTAATAAAATTATTGATGTTTCAACAGGCCTAATAAGTAAAAATAACAAATACGAGCCTGTATGTATGAATAGACAATCAAACAATCTCTCAACTGTAAAACTAATTGATACTAAAGAGAAGAAAAAAAAGAGAAAATACAAAAAAAAATTGGACCAATGTATAAGTAACCTGTCTATCAAAAAAGGCTTTAAGGAAACACTATCATTGAGGCCATGGAATCTATCTGCTGGTAATCTAATTATCCATCTCTGTTCAGCTTTCTCAGTCATGTTCTTGATGTCACCTAATATGTCATCCATGTTCATTGTTTCCAAAACTAAAAATATAAAGGAGTGCTGGGAGTTTGTATCAACAATATGTTTGTCCATCACAATAGTTATGTCCTTTCTGTTCATTTTGTAGATATGTTCTCTATCTCTCTCCCTTAATGTTCTATTTGTTTTTCCAACATAAAATTTAGGACATGCCTTACAAAACTTTTTTGGTACTGGGATGGATAAAAAGACAATTATTAGCCATATAAGAACACACATTGCAATGTCTGCAGCTATAAGTGCCACATCTACTAGCACTGACAGATGATCTAATTGTAACATTGCATTGACATAAACTTTGTTTTAATTATTTACAATTTCTGTAGGTTACTTTAGGATGATGTCCTACAGTTATGTATAAGTCTTCATTGGCCAGTAGAATATGCCAATTCTGTTTGATGATGTCTAAAATACTCCTATTGTCAGAAGTGTAGGAAAGCAATAGCCTACATGCCTTATTTTGCTTATCAGAGATGGATTTATGTTGTTTCCACTGTTGACTGTTGGAAAAGTAGGGTTTCCCTTTACCTTGTCTGTCGTTAGTTACTGCAAGCAGTTGCTGCTCACATGACTTATAGCCTCTATCCTTTAGGTTATTAATTAAAACTCTAGAAGAATTATTCAAGGCTACATCATCATTGGTAATATTTAAGAACTGTGCTTTTGTGCTTTCACAATGTTATCAAAAATATGATTACAGTGCATGCTGGTTCTATCCAGCAAACTATTCTTCCAGCGGTTGTTTCTATGAATGCCTGTATGAATGATCCCATCTTGGAAAAATAGTGAGACATCCAAGAGATGTATTCATTCATTGGAGACATGCATGGCAAATTTTAGGAAGCTAGTAGTAGACTCAATATAATTCAAAAAATCATCCAAACTGAATCACCCTCCCAAATGACGAAAATGTCATCCACAAACCATTTGTAATAATAAATATGCTTCTTAAACCTCTCACTAGCTAGAACAAATGTGGTCTTCTAATAGGCCATTACAATGTTAGCATAAGAATTTGCACATGGACTGTTAAAGATGAAAACATTGTTCTCTAAAATTAGTTCTAGAAACATATATTTTGTACTAATAAAAGTGGAATGAGCGGTAAATTGTTGTAAATATCTTTTCACAAAATCAATGCCAATGTCATTGGGAATACAAGTAAATAAAGAGCAAACATCCAGTGTGACAAATAAAAAATGTGCTGGTACTGGTCTGTTTTCAGTATGGTCAAATAATGGCACTAAAAAAGGTTGAGTGTCTCTGAGAGATCCATCTCCATATTAGCCACTATACATATTAATTTTCAACAAAGATAGACATGTGTTCTGTTAGCCAGCCCTTCCCCCAAAATAATGGGTCGGGTGGGTCAGTAAAAGATGTATGTATTTTGAGAAGACATTTTATTATGGGTATTAAAGGAGTCTCAAAAATAGGTATTCATAAGGCTCTTTTGTAATATATCTGCTGGAAAAGCAATCAAATAACTCTCCATGCACTCTATATATTATATCTTTTACAGCTGAGATATTGATTTTGATGCAAGTGTCTAAATCTGTGAGCATAACCATCATTTTATTTACATAATGCAGCTTATCAAGAATCACTACAGCACCACCTTTGTCAGCAGAACATATTATAATGTCAGTGTTGGAGCGAAGAGATTTAAGAGCTAAACGTGCTTGCTTAGACATATTGTAAAATCTTTTATATGGTCTAAAGTTATTGTTATGCATATCTTATAAATCACCCTCACAGGATTTCATGAAGGCTTAAACCAAAGTATGTAACAAGGGAATAAATGAACTGGGCTTCTTAATAATCTTAACATCAGTATCCACAGCAGGAAACATCAACTTGAGCATGTTTTTTTCTACAAAACAATTTGACGTCCAAAACAGTTTCACAAATATTACTAGGGGTAGCAGGAACAAAAGACAACCCCATTTTGTAAAACGTTGAGTTGGTTATTAGTTAAGACATATGTAGATAAGTTGCAAACTAAGTTATTGTATTCTGTGCCCAATACTTCTGAACATGAATAACAGGTTAAGTAACATCAAGAACATAACTGAGAAAGCTGATAGATTCCATGGCCTCAATGATGATGTTTCCTTAAAGCCTTTTTTGATAGACAGGTCACTTATACATTAGTTCAATTTTTTTGTATTTTCTCTTTTTTTTTTCCTTGTCTTTAGTATGTATTAGTTTTATAGTTGAGAGATCATTTGATTGTCTGTTCATACATACAGGCTCATATTAGTTATTTTTACTTATTGGGCTTGTTGTAATAAAATTATTGATGTTTCTTTTACACATTTTTCTCCCCCTTTTCATTTCCCTTTCCATTTGTTTTTATCATCTTGCACATATTCCTATATCTTGTTTTGAGCAATTTTAATTCATCTTATGGGTGATATTTTCATTTGCACCTTATATGTCTTTATATGTTTAGTTTTTATCTCAATCAATAGTACTTTATTTTATTATGAGATCATTATGAAAAGTTGTTGGAATGAGTGTTCTTAAACACCATCCATAAATGTGCAACATGTTTAATAATGCATCTGAGCGTGAATCGGAACTATATATTTATGTTGCATAATCTTAGTGTTTTTTTCTCATATAAGTTTACATATTGCTCTGGAATGAGCTTACATTTGTTTTATTTTTGTATTATACTTCAGTCACAGCAGATGGTTTTCTTACTTTGAATTTTAAGCTTTGTGATTATGAGTTTCACTACTGTATTATGATTGGTTGTCTCTGAATGAGTAAGTTGAGAGCTGTGCATTCCCGTCTAGTGCCTTGACTAAAAAGCTTGGATTGCTTTGCTTTTTGCACATACTAGAACAAAAAAATAACATCCATTAAGGTAGTGTTTTAAAACGTATTAGAAATCAGCAAATAATGCATGTTTTACTTTGCAATGATTTGTTTTTGTTTGACCTCGATTGACCACAGTGAGTTACTAATTGCTTTTATTGAGTTACATTTTCTTTTATGTTTTTGATATAGTATATTTTATTTCTGATCATATATGCACCTGATTTATATGGGCAAATGTTATTATGATTTAATGATAATGAATGTTGAGTGATTTTAGACTATTTGTAAATATGTAGTTTGTTTAATAATACATCCGAGTGTTATTGGGAATTCTACATAAATGTTGCATAATCTTAATGTTTTTTCTTTTATAAGTTCAGACATTGCTCTGTAATGAGCCTGCCTTTGTTCTATTTTTGTATTGCATCATAGTTACAGTAGATGCTTTTACTATTCTGAATTATAAGCTTTGTGATTACGAGTTTCACTACTGTGCTGTAATTGGATGGCTCTGAATAAGGTAGTTTGTAAGCCATGTATTTCCACTTAGTGCCTTGACTAAAAGTTTGGATTGTATCTGCAGATACTTCAGTAGATGTATTTCTTATGTCTAAGTAAGCGTTTCATATTTTATCAGAAGCTAGTAGATCATGTACATTTCATTCTATAGTAATTTGCTTTTTTGAACTCGAATGATCATAATGAGCTATAGATTATTTTTATATTTTATTGAGCTACATCTCTTTTATATTTTTGATAGACTTCTGATCGTGCATGCACCTTTATTATACACGCGTATGTCACTATGGCTTAATGTTAGTGAATTGTTGAGTGTTGCACTTAGGAATGAGTTTTATTTTTTTGAGAATAATTATGAATAGAGATGATTATTATCAACGCTTCAAAGAATTATTTATTCTAAGTAACTTGATTACTGATGCTTTTGATACTTGAAGACTGTATACGTCAAGGTGATACATTTGAGTTCTTGTCTTTGATTGGTGCAATCTATTTTAAATGTTGAGTCACTGATTTTTTGTTGTAATTGTCTGAGCCCTGTAATTGTCTGAGCATGTGTGCTGTCTCTTGATGTTTTTGACTTGATAATTATGTATTTAGTATACTTTTGTTGCAATGTTATATGAGAAAAAAAGTCATGCTTTATAGTATAGTTGTTATATATTAGTTTACAAGTTTCTTTTAACTTTAGTGTGTGGGAGGCAGATACTGGCATGTGGATAGGATTTTCTAGCTTTTTGGTTTATGATTTCATATTTTTATTGAATATGTTGCAGTGAGTTAGTTTATTTTCTAACAGGTGCAAATGAGCTGAGCATGTTCTTATTTATAGAAAAATTTAGAATGTGAAAAAGTCACTCTTTTATTGTCCAGTGAGTCTGGAGTGTGGAGGGGGGCATTGTATAGGATGAATGGTTGTCATAAAAGCAATCAGTCAGTCATCAGGGATTACAGATAGAAGGAACAATGACCAAAAGCCCAAACAGCACCATTTCAGTTATTTGTTTATAGATAACCATGGTGTGACCAGACACAAATGCATACAGTTGTAAGGAAAAAAGAGAAAAAAGTGCTAAAGAACATATTGTACAATACAGTAACGCACAAAATGCAATATGCCTAATAGGAAATGCGCTTGGCTAGTAGACAGAAGTCAGCACAAAATAAAATATGCAATTAAAAGGAATAGATGAGTGGTTCTGCTAATATTAAAACTTGCATCACTCATATTTTTACAGAATTAGAAGCAGCCAGATCATTAAATTCAGGTCACTTTATTACTATTTAGAAATCGGCACTTCAGACTAGAAAATGAAGATGGGTTTTTTATAGAGCCACCAGCATGTCATTACAGTCGGCTAGTGTTTAGAGAATAAAAACAATAAAGCATGAAAAAAAGAGAAGACTGTTTCTACTGCTGTCTGAACCTTACATTGTTTATGTGCTTTCTACAGAGCTACTGGTAGTCATGCTACAAAATCATTGCACTTAGCTAACATTCAGAAAATCAGTGCAAAATAAAATATGAAATGAAATTAGCTGAAAACTCTGTTTACTGATGTTTTAGTTTTGCATTATTCCTATCCTTTCCTGCAAGGCAGGCCATAACATTCCTGAAAGGCTACATTTCTCTGAGGATAAAAAGCACAGATGAAACTAAATAATGACCCACAGAAAGCTTTTGTGAGTACAACTGCAATTTGAGATGGAATCAGACAAAGACCTTTGAAACTTCCTGTAAGGACCCCACCCCCACCCCACCCCCCACAGCTAAAGCTGGGACATGCCCAAGTAGGTAGACTGAAAATGTAAACAAATACAGAATCAAAACAAAAAATCTCTGGTACTGTCCCTTTAACAGCTTCAAGTGTCTTGGAGGGGTGGTTGAGGACAAGGGAAGTTTGAATGAGGAGGTCAAAGCTAGAATCAGAGGGGGTACAGCCAACTGTCACAGACTGCCAGGTGTAGAATATGACAGAAGAATGCCAAAAAAGCTGAAAAGTAAGGCATACAAAACAGTGCTTCAACCATTACTACTGTATGATACAAAAACCTGGGCTGTAAAGGCAAAGCAGCAAAGGACGCTGGAGGTGATAGAGATGGCATGCCTGAGATGGGTGGTAGGATGCACACTGTGGCACAGATGAAGAAATGTGGACATAAGTGCAGAACTCAAAGTAGCTCCAATTGCAGAAAAGGTCAAAGAGAACAGATTACAGTGGTTCAGACACATGCTCAGGAAAGCAGAAGACAATTGGTGAAGAAGAATTGTGACAGACAGGAAGAAGACAACAGGAAATGTGAGCTTACAGCAAAGAGGTGGAGGGATTGTGTGAGACAAAGACCTACTACAGTCAGGCATGAGTGTCAAAGAAGGTAGGAGCATGGCATTGAGTAGAGAGAGATGGCAACAGTTAACATGACACCCTGACCCCATGCAGAAAATGGGAAGGGGGGGTTGATGATGATGATCATGCAGAAATAGCTAGCTAAGTATGAGAGCATTCATTTGTATAATGTTTTGAAAAGTCATTATTAACTTTCTGTGCACTTCAAACTGTGTTACAAACTATTCAAGTGAACTTAATCTTCAATTTAGATGGTACTCAACAGGCAGGTTTGATCTGTACTAGTTAAAAAAGGATGCTGTTAACTTAGAGAAACTCCAAGCTATCTTTATGGAACTTGAAAAATTATATTTCTAACAATGGTATTTTGTAGGTCCCCCTTTTCACATGAATCTAGGCTGGAGCATTGAGTCAGCAATTCCTGAAAGTAAAAGGGTCAAACATCTGCTGCCAAATGATTTTTCCAGAAGCCAGAAGTCTGTACTTCTGATCAAACTGATGTAAACATGATGAACATAGATACTACTAAGGTCTCTTGCAAGACTGTAGTGCTCTTAAAGCAACATTACAAGACACAAATAAGAAAGTTAGAGGTACAGATACTCTCAAATATTTAATATGAAAAAGATTCTTACAAAATATGGATTTTTGTAAGTTTCATGAAGATCTTGATATAATAGATCATGTCTGTAACTGTAACTTAACATTTATGTTTAGACAGCCAATTATTGAGACCTTTTTGAAATATAAATTATAGAAATATACTACCTTGATTATAATGCCTTGTTATTTTTCAGTAAGTTGTAGGAATATTTATTTGAGCAAGGAATGGCTATAATCAAACATATTGCATTACATTGCTAGGATAGAAGGCATGCCCAAATAATTCCTCATAATCTTGTGTGTGTTCTCTTTGCTACATGCCACTGCCACAGAGAAATATGACAAAATGTCTTACAATCAAATGACTTTGGTGTTCAGTACGCTCTTCTTCTGCAGTCAACTATGAACCCTAAAAAATTAAAACATATAAATAATATGGTAGCCATGACTTCTAATGTCTTTTCTCTTTGCTAAATGCAACTGGCACAAATAAATATTCTAAAATGTGTTAAAATGAAATGGCTGTAAGGTTCAGTACTTTCTTCAGTAATCAACTTTTGAACTCTAAAGCACCTTGTAATAAATACACCAAAATCCCCAAACCAACTCATTGAGTAGAGTGTCTGGTGAAGGTTTTCATGGGAAACCATGTGTGATGCCTGCACCCTGGCCAGCAATCAAAAAGCCTCAATCCCCACCACTAACACCAGAGAGGGTGTCTCATATATCCGAAAAGGATAACAAATACACACAGTAAAGTGCAATTTCCCTTAAGAGCACACAGAGATCACAGTCAGTCTGGGGCTGGTCGCTCCCTTGCTCCCCAGGTCCCCAATAAGACTCCCCACTGATACAACTATAGGGTCCAGATCTCAGGCTAGTGGGCAAGCTAAAATCTCCAGCACCCTCTCTGTCCAACCACACACACACACACACACACACACACACACACACACTTTGATAAGAGGTTATACAACCACACAGACACTCCTGGGGAAGGCTGACACAGTTTCTCCAGCTGTGCCCCTTTCTCCCAGACTATACAGTAGTTCCACTGGCCATCAGCTACTCAAAGGCCCTTAAAAGGGTGTCCAATTATTACTGTGCAATATTAGTATCCAATTGGTAGATGTGACTAAACAGTCAAAGCTTATTAGAGTGGTTTTGTACAGTTTTACCAAAAGCATTTTGTAGGTCCCCCTTTTCAAATGAATCAAATGAAATGATATCTAAAGAGCTTAAATTATCTCTAGACAAAACAGCCACAGTTAAAAGGTTTTAAAATATTTAATAATAAATAATTAAAACCACAAGACAATACTTTCTACTACACAGACAGTACTAGTCAAGAGAGTTCAGAGATCATACAGAAATACTTAAAATAAATCAGTAGTACAGTTCTGACATCACAGAAAAACAATTTGTCTAATCTTTCTAATTCCTAGCTACTTCTAGGAGAAAGCACAGTTCTAACATATTACTTACATAAAGAGAGCATAAGGCAGTGCTGAGTTGGATGGTCCAGACAAAAATGCTTAGAGTCTCTTCTGAGCCATAGTTTTTAAAACCACTAACAAACATTTCTGCTGGGCCCTCCCAGATTACATCATTCTGATTTAGTTCCCAGGCTAACAGAAACTGCATTTACATTCTTTTACACCTGCTTGTGTTATCTTGCAGCTGATCAGGAAGCAAAGCCATAAAAATACATTTGCATGTTTAAATCTAGCAATTTAACTCTTAGGTACAACAACAGAAAGAATGTCTTCATCTAGACAGACTGGAGCTGACTTTAGATCAAAGGGTCATGACATGTTTTTACTTTAAATGTAAAGGAATCCAAATGGATAAACCAAACTTGTAAACCAAATCAAAAAATATAAACAGCCACCAGAGACTAAATGGAAGACACAACTTTTAATACACCACAGAAAACAAAGTAACCAAATGACTAAGGGCTTTCACCAGGCTCTAACCACTGGCTTCTTTAGAGTCATTTGGTAAAACACTCACAACTTTTTAAATATACAAACAGCTGATTGGTAAATTAATAAATTAGTTAGTTAATTACTTAACTATCCAAACAAGAATTAAGTTAATAAAAAAAATCAATAAAGACACAAAAAAATCCACGTCATTTTAAACTTCTTAAACTTTAGGGACTTTAACATGCCATTAAATCTTAGTTTTCATATTTTATAGGCAGGATAACCAAACTAAACACACTTGTTAATAAAATCAATAGTTAACTAAACTAATATAAAAACATTTTATAATAATATTGTACATATAAAAACACTATAAATTCAATGAAGCTTTCCAAGTTAAATATAATTTGCCTTAAGTTTTAAAATAGGCTTCATGGAAACAGCATCGTTTAGACCGGGTAACTATAAGGCATTAAGTCTAAGTCGCCAAGTTGTTTCCAGGGCTCCAACTTTGTTGTTAATGTCACAGCCCCTTTCACCCTTAACTGCTCGGTCAATAATAAAAAATACACACTTTTTAAAATTTTTGCACTTTTTTGAATGTAAATAAAGTGCATTGTGCTTGTCCTTTCTGTTAATACTTCTCAAATGTTCAGAGATCCTATCATGTAATCTATGAATGGTTTTACCCACATAGAACCCTTCACATGAGGTACATGAGGCAACATAAACAATGTTCTTGGTGTTAGAATTACATAACCCTGGACATGGAATGGTGTATTTGTAATCATATACACAAATATATGGACCTTCATTGATGTATCTACAATATTTACACATCCCACATTTCGTCATACAGGACTTTCTCCCAGTTTTAACTTCTCTTTCAAGGATATCTATTAAGTTATTCCCTCTACTATAAACAATCAATGGTTCAAGTCCTAAAATTGACTTAATATTGTCACTAAAGTAAAATTTCCATGCATTCCTTAGCCTTTCCACCAAATCATGGGCCCTATCATTGTATTTTAATACAAATGCAGCTCCTAAATTTTCTAAGTTCTTGTCACTATGTGTGACAGAAGTCACTTTCCATAGTATAGGAGTGTAAAATGTTTCCCTTTTTCTCATAATCTCCCTTTTTGTGTTTAATAGTAATTTTAAAGGGTAACCACTTTCTAGGAACATTCCTATCAACTTAAACATTTCATCCTTAAAAGTTAAGTTGTCACTAACCAACCTAGATGTTCTCACCATCTGTCCCTTTATAATCCCTTTCCTTTGGTGATAGGGGTGACAACTATTGAAATGTAAAAGTGAATTACAATATGATTCCTTTCTATAAATATTACCACATAGACCTTGTGGTGTTTTTTTAATAGTAATGTCAAGGAAGTTAATCTCTTCTTGGTGACAAAAATGTGTAAATTTAAAAAATTCAGTGGTGTTGTTCAGGTAAACAATGAACTCCACAATAGATGTCTCATCACCTTTCCACAGAATTAACACGTCATCTAAAAATCTATTATATAACAAAATATTGTCTTTGTATACAGATGAAAAAATGAATACATTTTCCCATGCAAGTAATACCAAATTAGAAAAAATGGGAGCACATTTAGCTCCCATTGCTACACCAGTTAACTGCTAGTAAATTTCCCATTCAAAACTAATAGAGTTGTTTTTCAATATAATTTCCATGAGGTCTATTAACAAATTTATTTTGTTTTTGTCTGTCTTTTTACAAGACTCTCGTGAAACATGATCAATCCTTGTTCATGGGGAATAACTGTGAATAAATTAACTACATCCACTGTTATAAAGACAAAATCATTATTTTTAACTTGCCTAAGCCTCTCCAGGCAATGCCATGAATCTCTCAGAATATGTCCAGCCTCTTCTACTGCTACTTTTGACCAAGTGTCCACAAAAGAAGCAAGGGGCTCAGTCTTAGAACCCCTAGCTTCCACAATTGGTCTATATGAAGGGTTACTAACTTCTTTGTGGACCTTGGGAATACCAAACATAACTGGTAAAGTTGGAAATTTTACTGTTAAATAGTTGTATTCAACTTCATTAATAGCACCCTGGAATAGTGAATCCTGGAGAAATAAATCAATCTTTGAGTAAGCTCTATTAACTTCATTTTTTGACAGTCTTCTATAAGTTATCTCATCATTGAGAATATGCATCATCCTACTGGAGTAGTTAATTTTAGTCATAATCGCCATTCCCCCTCCCTTATCCGGTTTCATGTACCTAAATTGTTGGTTTTGAAAAGAACTTTTAATAAAAAGCCTTTCATCTTTCATTAAGTTGTCATTAACAATTCTGTCTTGTAATAAAACCTTTCTAAATTCAGTTTCTAAACATCTCTCTAAAGTAATAATCTATGGATTTGGTGGGGGAATGAATGTACTACTTCTTCTAAGAGACGTGTTCATTTCAGTTTCAATGGTGCTGACTTTGTTACAAGAGAAAAACATTTTTAAATTTAGCTGTCTCATATAAAGTTTAAGGTTAATCGAAACTTGGGCAATGTCCAATCTGTAAGTGGGTACAAAATTTGTACCCTTACTCAACAAGTCAAAATGGACATTGCTTATTTCCATGTCATTGTAATTGTATATGTAAAAACCATTTCTGTTACACACTTTGTAACCCACTGGTGTGTTGTTAGTATTAGAAAATATATCTTCTCCAGGGTTACTAATATTATCAAGTGAATATTGCTGATTAAAATAACTATTAAACACATGTTGCTCATTTCCTAACTCAAAAATATCACTACCATTCAATGGTCCAACTTTTGGGATACTTTCGTTAACAAAACACACTGCATTTTCAGAAAAAACATTAATCAAGTTGTGTGAACAAAAATCATTCATAGACATTAGTAACCCCTTCTGTTCGCCCTCCCACCTCGGCCTTTCCAGTAGTGGTGTTGAACATTCCTGCCTGTCTGTCCCTTGTTTAACAGTCTCTCCGATCTCCTCAACTCAGTCTGGTGTTCCAAAAAACATTCATCTGTATCATAATTTTCCCCAAAGTTATTTTATTCAGTAGTACCAGTCCGTTCATTAGGCAAAAAAGTATTATCTTTTCTTTTAGTGCCCGGTGGATAAGCACAGTTATTTTTATAATCAAGAGCGTCCCTGTTAAGTTTTTTTTAATCTGGTTTACATGTTTTTACTTTAACCAGAAGAGTGTACTGTTGTCACTTGTAACACTATTTCTTTACATTTAAGACAGCAAGCCTGTAGTTCAACATTTATATTTACAAATGCCAGAATTATGTACCAAATTCTATTTGGCTAGGCCAGCAGCC
The DNA here is from genome assembly GCF_019279795.1 of Protopterus annectens. NCBI lineage: Eukaryota > Metazoa > Chordata > Ceratodontiformes > Protopteridae > Protopterus > Protopterus annectens. The sequence goes on from NC_056749.1 coordinate 417,354,060, forward strand.
TTCATACATCTCTACCCAATCTTCACATCACCCTCCACCCCAGAGAACTCAAGCTAGTTTTTCAAGTGACCCTTGAGAAGCGCAGTTTGAGAGGGTCAGGTCTATCTGAGTATACCTTACCCCATTCCCTCTCTTGAGAGCCATCTGCATTGGCATTGCTACCCCCACTGCAGTGCTACACTGACATATCATATGCTTGCAACCCCAGGCTCCATCTTAGCAACTTGGCATTTTGCTGACTGGCTCTGTTTAACCATGTTAGAGGGTTGTGATCTGTCATTACAGTGAATTTTCTTCCATACAGGTAAGGCTGAAGTTTCTGCAGTGCCCACACTATGGCTACACATTTCTTTTCTACAGCTGCATAGCATTCCTCCCCGGGTTGGAGCCTATGACTGAGATAAACCACTTGGTGCTCTTCTCCCTCTGAAGAAATCTGGCTAAGTACAGCCCCAACCCCATAATTCAAAGCATCCACCTGTACAACAAATTATTTGCTGTAGTCTGGACTGGCTAACACAGGGGGTCCTCCCAAAGCTTCTTTAAGCATCTGGAATGCCTGCTCACATGCTGGGGTCCACATTACCTTATCTGGTCTGTTCTGCCTTGTCAAGTCTGTGAGGGGAGCAGTTATGGTACTATAATTGGGGACGAGCTTTTGTAGTACCCTGCTGTCCCTAAGAATGCCCTTACCTGATTTTTGGTAACAGGTGCAGGTCATGCCTGAATGGCTTCCACTTTGGCAGGTTCTGGCTTATCTTACCACTCCCCACTCTATGTCCAAGGTAGGAAACCTCTGCCATTCCACCCTGACATTTGCTTGGCTTAATGGTCAACCTTGCCCACTGTAGTCTGCCCAGCACCTCCCTGACATGCTGAAGGTGCTCTTGCCAGGAATGGCTGTAGATAGCAATATCATCTATGTAAGCCAGGGCAAACCCTCCTGCTCTTGCTAGGATATGATCTACCAGCCTCTGGAAAGTCACTGGGGCATTCTTCATCCCAAAGGGCATCTTGTGAACTCATACAAGCCGAAAGGAGCCATGAAGACTGACTTCTCTCTAGCACTGGGTCAAGGGCACCTGCCAGTAAACCTTGGTAAGATCAATGGTTGTAAGATACTTAGCCCCACCCAGCTGCTCTAGGGCCTCATCTGTTCTAGGCATTGGGTAAACATCTGACTCTGTGTGACTATTTAATTTCCTGTAGTCCACACAGAACCTGGTGCTACCATCCTTCTTTGGCACTAGCAGCACTGGGGAGGCTCAGGGACTGTTGGACTCCTGAATCACCCCTAGTTCCAACATCTCCTGTATCTCCTCCTTCAGAGTCTGTTTGACTCTCTCAGGGACCCTATATGGGGCCTGCCTAATAGGCCTTTGGGGTCCTGTATCCAACTGGTGCTGCACCAGGTAGGTGCTCCCTCATTTCCCAGTGAACATGTCCCCAAACTCCTGCAACACTGCTCAGATTTCTCGGACCTGGGTAGGAAATAGCTGCCGGGACATTGCTACCACTTCCACTGTGGTGTCTGAGCCTCACTGAGGAGATCAGTCACCAGATCTCCCTCCGATTCCTCCTGCAATCCACTGCAAATGCTCAGCACAAGGGTCTCCCTATCATGGTAAGGTTTCATCATGTTAACATGGTACAATTTATGCCCCTGCCTTCTGCCTAGCAGTTCCACCTTGTAGTTAACATTACTTACCTTTCTTATCACCTTGTAGGGTCCCTCCCAAGCTGCTTGCAGCTTGTTGTGTCTGACAGGAATGAGAACCATTACCTGCTGCCCCACAGCATACTCTCTAGCTCGAGCATTCCTGCCATACCACACCTTTTTCTGTTGTTGGGCTTCTGCCAGGTTCTCCTGGGCCAAGCCAATGAGTTCCCTGAGCCTTGTCCTGAGGTTTAGGACATGTGCCACAACAGACTCCTTGTGAGACTCACACTCACCTTCCCACTCATCTCGAATTAAATCTAGAGGTCCCCGCACCCTATGCCCATACAGCAACTCAAACGGTGAAAAACCTGTGCATTCCTGGGGAACCTCTCTGAAGCAAACAACAGATGGGGCAAATATTTGTCCCACTCCCTCTTAAAATGATCTGCAAATGCCCATAGCATGAACTTGATTGTAGAGTTTAACCTCTCAACAAGACCATTTGTCTGGAGATGATAGGGCTGGTCTTCATTTGCTTCACCCCACAGGACTTCCACAGACAAGCCAGCAGGTCTGACATGAAATTGGCACCTCTGTCAGTCAGTATTGCTTTTGGGAATTCTACCCTGCTGAAAATCTTTAACAAAGCATTTGTCACCTTCTCTGCCTCAATGGAGGACAAAGCCACTGCCTCGGGGTATCTTGTATCATAATCCACTACCATTAGGATATACTTTTTCCCTGTGGAACTTGGGGTACTCAGATGACCCATAATATCCATAGCTACCCTCTGAAATGGCTCCTCAATCACAGGCAAAGCCATCAAAGAAGCTCTCACCTTGTCTCCTGCCCTGGATACCTTTTGGTACTGCTCACAGGTCTTGCAGTACCATGTTACATCTCTGGAAATTCCAGGCCAATAGAAGTTTTGCATAATATGTCTCTTTGTACATTTTATTCCCATATGACCTGCAAAGGGAATATCATGGGTTATGGCTAAAAGCGTCAGATGGTAAGCTCTAGGCACTACCAACTGCTGTACTCTCTCACCTTCCAGCCCTCCCTCAGGGGTCCACTCTCTGTACAGTAACTCTTTGTCCCAGTATACAGAGTCCCCCTTTCCTTGAGAATCAGGTGCCTCCCTAGCTACCTGCCTCAGGCCTTGCAATGTAGGGTCTGAGAGCTGAGCCTGTCTCAGTTCTCTCCTTGTAACCCTTCCCAGCTCCCCTTCCATTGGAAGTCTGGCATCCAGTGACAGTGGTGCCTCACTGTCAGTCTGGGTGCTACTACTCACCTCTACCTTTGCAGTCACTCTGTCCAAGGGAACATCAGTACTCACAAGCAGCTGTGGCTCACATTCAGTCTCACTGCTACAAAATAGCTCCCTTCCTGAAGTACCCACCTAACCAGTCTTGGCTGCAAGTATGCAGTCTGTCTGGGTATCCCTCTATTTGGCTAGGTTGGCAGCCTTCACCCGTCTCTACCCAATCTTCACACCATGCATACCTCTCAACTGTTCAGATTGTTGCAGAATGTCAGGATTTTTGCTTCATATTTTTGGTCTGCTCATCAAAATGTATGGTTTTCTGGAAAATTAAGGACTGAAGTTGCTAAATAATGACAGATATTTGAGTTTCAGACTTCATAGCCTTCAAAAAATGCATGCCAAAGCAAAACCTAATATTCTAACAATTTTCTGAGTTTATAAGATTTAAAATCTGCCCTTATTTTGGGGCCTTTGTCTCCCCATTAGTTTTGCTTTATGCAGACTGGCTTGATGAGAGGTATATTAATTTTCCATAATCCCCATATTATAGCATTGTGCTATTTAAAACAAATTTGATTAATGATATTCTTGAACATATAAAGTTATCTTTCATACAACTGCTCGCAACTCGGTTATCTTATGATCAGAAGACAACAGCTGTTCATTTCTAGACTAACACACTAAAGAGGTAATTTCCACAACTACCTAACGTGACTTCCAGGCAATAGGTACTTTTCTTGTAAATTGGCTTACCTTTCTTGCACTGTGCCTCATCCTAATTAAAAATAGAAGGCAGATATGAATAACTGAAATGCTTTCTTCTAAATAAGATGTTTATTAGATACTATGCTCCTCTCTGTCAATAGTAATGTTCAATTTCTTTTTAAGGAAAAATTAAATCATAGTTGTGAACACCGTAGAGTCATTTCCTGCTACTGACCTTAGAGTAGTAATGATATTACATAAATATTTGCATTGTAAAACTGTCATAAATCCCATATACCATATAACCAGCTTTTAAGAGTTTTGTGCTTCCATAAATAAATGCAGAGGTGCTTCACCATCAAGGTATTTCTAAGGAAAGTCTTCATCTCTGACAAAGTACCATTTAAAATATAATTTAAAAACTCACTAGTCTTTAGTGTTTTGGTTGATATTTCCTATATGAGTATTTCAGCTGTTAATGTTTTCAGGTATCTCCTACAATTAATATAATGTTGATATTTTAACATCCATAACTACATTCAAGTGGTCGTGATAGGCTGTTAGTTGTAAAATATATTATGTTTAATAATTATCATTTGTAGGAAGCAAAGTTATTCACAGTCTGAGGAAAAGCAATACATTTTTTACTAAGTGCTTTTTCTTACCTCTGTCTTAATGACCAGCAAGCCCCCACTGGAATCATTCCCCCAGCAAGAGCCGTCCAGAGAGCCCATCATACAGGAGGGTATCATGGAACTTGCCCTTTCACTGACCTCCCAGCAATGGATATTTTTTCTTGCCTAACCCCCGCTTCACTGGTGGCAAAATGAGTACTTGTATTACTGCAAAGATCATGTACGCCCTTTTGTTTACATCTTCTCCTCCACACATACCAACAAAGACTACAATCACTGATATAGGTAGCCACTCCCATGTCCTCCCTGCACCCATTATCATGACAAGCCATAGCTTTCCTTTCAAGGCTCTATCATTAGGCTACCAATACAACCCACCACCATCTCACCCTAACCTCCTTGTCTGTACACTCAAGCACCTGAGGCACTAATTGAATTCAGATTATCAAAACTGTAGTCAGGGCTTTTTTTTCCTTCTGTGTCACCAGTGCACACTACAAGCAATGCACATTTTCCACAGAAATTTGAAAGCAGAAGTCCTCACCTAGATTTCAAAGATAATATACAATATGTATGCATACAAGGGGCAACACTTCATACAGGATATGATAGTCAGACTTCAGAGCCTCAGAACAACCAGATGTCTATGACTTAATTTTATTGTGACCAATATTTTAATTTTTGCTGTACTGTATTATGATTTTCTAGATAAACCATGGGGTATTTTTTCCAGTGTGATATTTTTAGTGGTTTGCAGTTGCCAAAATATTCGTAAACTCTATTGATTTATTTATTTATTGCATTTGTTAACCGGGAAAGTTCACTGGGCCTGAAAAAGGCCATTTTCAGTGGAGGCCCAGGGAGAAAAGCTCCACAATAGTAACATACAAAGAGCACATTTATACACATGATAAAGAATTATGAGCAGTATTGTTACATTTACAGATAAAAATAAAAACAATAGTGGAGAAATAATTTCAAACAAGGAAAAATAAAAATAATGAAGAGGCATATATTCAAATTACACACAAATGTAATATATATCTGCTAGGATAAATGTGGTGGGAATGTTAATTACAGTGTATGAATAGGAGTTAGAAAGGCTAAGGATTAATTTTCCATGCATAAAGGACTTTTAATGTCTGCAGGATCTTTCACTGGTGTTGCATTTTAATTGTGTCAAACTCATTTGATAAACAGGGATGTCTATTTTCAGAGAAAGTTCAATTGAAGAGTTTTAGTTAATGTTTTTTTTTATTACATTTCTTCTTATTTTGAATTAAGCTAGTATCTTTCAATATCTGTATCATGTTCTGTCATGTTTTTTTTTTTCCAAATGCTATAATAGCATTGCTGAATGTTCTGACATTTCTCTTGCTATTTATGACTTGCTGAATTGTGTATTGGAATATTTTAGCATTGAAAGAGCACAAAAACTTCAGCATTTATGTCTTCTAAGGCCCAAATGTAGGATAAAATTCTGTGAATTTTCTACTGTGAAGATGTGGATCTAATGGACAACAGCATGCTCTCAGTTCTAATCTGTTATGTTCCTTTCCACCATTTGTATCACAAATTGTGGCATTCTCACATGCCTTCTAATAGACATGGTTGTGTTTTTCATTGTTTTCTCAATGCAGATTCTAATGGTTTGGGGTACTTATGCTTAAAGTGTTTAGGCATGATACCCAAGACAATATTCTATTAATTTTACATATTATAGCAGCATATTTTAAATGTGATTGTTTTTCCTCCAAATTGTTCCTGATATTAAAGGACACCTACATGACTTTGATATGTAAGCTTTTTCTGAGGCAGTTTTGTGTAAAGTGAACTGAAAACTTTTCAGTTTTCTTTTGCTATAAATGTTTTCTGCTCACTCTTCCTGTTAACATTTTTGCTACTGTTTTTTTTTGTCCTACATTATTAATGAATGCAGTATCATGAGCCATTTGAAATTATCTGCAGTTATACAACTTAATAATAATTTGATCAAATATATATATCAGACTGATTTTCTTATTCTTTTTGGTGGACAGTATTACAAATTCACTTTTGAATAAAGGTCCTTCTTTTGGAAAATCATTTGATTAACAATCTTTTAGAAGTGGTAGTGGATATATACTGGATACATCTGCTTCATAGATGATGCTATATTCAACTTTAGATAAATATTTTGTATGCATGCTATTATCTTTGGTTGACTTTTGTCATTGACAGTTATGCTAGTATGCATGTATCTATCTAGACTGTTGACATTCATGATTTGTTTATACGTCATTTATTTGATATCAACCCAATATAGTGTTTGACTATTCACATTTTTTTTGGCAGTTAGTGTTTTCTTAGTAAATATATGCACCAGAATTTGTGGTTTGGTCCTGAAGTGCTTTGCAAAATTATCATATTTATCTTAAGAAAGGGATTGTTTCCCCTTTCATGGCAGTTCTTCTTGTAAGGCAATGTCCTTCTATGCTTTCTACATGAGGAGTTATTTTCAATTTTCCAAATCTTCATAGTTATGTTGCTAAATACATTTTCTTGCTTCATTCTTATACTGGGCATTCAACAGTTCAAGTACCTTTTTTTCTCTGTTTCATTTGGTTATAGCTATGACAGTTTTAGAACTCTCCCATATGTTAGGACATTATTGTGCCTGGTACATTAATCAAGTTTCTCCTTAGTTTTTTGAGGGAAAACCTCATAATATTTCATTTTTAATTTCCCTGTTTGGGTCAGTAAAATTTCAGTTCTTAGATATCTTCTCTAGTCTACGTTGATTTGAAGATGCTGTTACGGTAATCTTTTGCTGAATGAGTATGTTTCAAACTGTATATCTCTACTGAATTCAAAATAATTTGAGTTGAGATTTTACCACTAGTTATTTCTTGTCTAAACTATTAGTGTATAACATATATCAGTAAATTTCCTCTCCAGACAGAAGAAATATCACAGTTTTTAATCTTACACTCTCTATGATACTAGCAGTAATATATTCCTTAGAACACTGCATCCAATTGTTTCACTCTTAACCAAGCTCAGTTTTGACCAGGTGAGATGTGTCCGCTGTATAAAGGGAAGGAGGGTCCCTATTAATTTGGCAAAACTTTAGCTTGTCGAACTACAAAAGATCAACAGCTAAGGATCGAAAGAGCCAAACCGCGAACGGCCAGCTAAGCAAATTTTTTCCCATGGAAAGAATTTGCTTGGCCGTTGCACAAAACAAAAACCTTTCAACCTGAATTAATGGGGGGCTTCACCCTCCACCCCCCCAACTAAATATACTAACTGCAAGATCGCTCCACAATGGGGAAAGGGCAAATTCCCATTAATGGCCGAGTGAATTCTTTCCCTGAGAAAAAATTCACTTAGCTGGCCATTCACGGTTTGGCTCTTTCGATCTTTAGCTGTTGATCTTTTGTAGTTCGAAAAGCTAAAGTTTCATCAAATTAATAAGGACCCTAAAGTGAAAGGTATCAGTGCTGGTTTGCATATACATTTTTATTATGCTTAGTTGGTTAATTGTAATGTAATTTGACTATCCTTCCTGATTATGTTGCTGCTATTTAAAACAATATACCCCTTCTTAAGTAGCAGATTGCAGGTAGGTACTTTGCATCTAGGTACACATGGACATCCTGGCTTAATTTTCTGCAAGTAATGCATTTCTTCTCCTCACTAACAAAGTATTTTTTTCCAGAATAACCAAGCTTAGCTTTAGAAGTCAATAGTTTGCTTGTAGCCTATTCTGTTTTATATGCATCTCCTGAAAAAATGCCCTATCAAGTATGAAGTCCATGGAGATACTGTCTCCTGTTAAACATGGTTTACAGTTCTGAATCTCAAAAGACAACTATGATTAATTATTCAGTTTAAAATAAGAGAACTAAACATTATGATAGAACTAAATGACATATTAAACATACTAGTTGGCATTAGATTACATTGTTGTTGCCTGTACAATCAATGCTTTAGACATACTGTCCTCTATACTTTAAAATCAGTTTAGTAGGGGTATGTGGCTAAGATGTGGACTGAGTAGCAGCAGAACTCCTTTGCTCTCTTACTTTGTATATTTCTGACAGGAAACACAGCTTATAAATTATCCTAAACTTCTACAAACAGTTATTTCTATTAATTTAAAGTGCTTTCTAGGATTATATCAAAAATGTTTTTGATCATCAAATATACAGGAATTATCTTTGAAAATGGATAAAATGGATACTAAATTAGATAACTTTAAGGAGAAGTGCACACAACAAATGGACCAAATACAAGAAGCTCTTCAAAAACAGAAGTCTCAAATATCTGGCATAGAGGACTCTCCAAATGACATTGAAAACAGTAAATGAAGATGAGAATAACACTGCATTTTATTAAAACAAAATACTCTTCTACTAAACAAAATAGATGATGTAGAGAATTGGTCACAGAGAAATAATATTCGTATTTTTGGTTTGTCAGAAAAAATAGAAGGGACTAATATGACAAGCTTTCTGAAATATTGACTTCTGAAGATACTAAACTTACCAGAGGCAATCTCATTTGGAAATGAAAGAGTACATCACTCTTTGACCACATTTCATTCAAAGAAATACCTTAAATTCGAGATCTACTATTGTGAGATTGTTTTCTTCCCAAGACAGGGAACTAATATACAGACAGCATGGGCAAAATCTCCAATCAAAATAGATAAAATAATATGTTTTGACAATGATTATTCCTCAGCTGTCATCTCAAAGCGAACATGTTTTCTGCCTTTAATTAAGAAGCTTAAGAAAGAGCAAATGAAAGTTCATCTGTTACTCCCTGCAAGACTGAAGGTATTTCTTCCTGATGGTGACAAGCTTTTTGAAGAACCAGATGCTGCCATTACATACCTTCAAAAAATAAAACATCTTAAGACAAGTGGAAGATATGGAATGGAACAGTATTTCCCTAAAGAGGCAGGCTAAAAAGACAGGTTGGAAGACAGATATGAAAAAGAAGAAAGTAAGTGACAAAAACATTTGCATTCTTTATCTTTACAGGAAACAACAGTAATGTAATATTTAATTCTAATTTTAAGTTATTAATAATATAATAATGAATTTCATTTAACTACATTACTTGAGGTAGGAAGAACCCGGAGACATCCAAAAAAAAGGTAATCAAACATAATTTTACATTACATAAGTAAAGTACTAGATCATTCACAACAAACTTGATATATTTAGAAAAAAATGATAAAACCTAGTATTGTTACTAAGTTAGTAATAGAGACATTTTTTTTTTTTGGAAAACTGGATCTTCTCTACTTCAGTGATTTGAATCTGTGTGTGGTGGTCTTTGTGTTTGGTAAACTGTTACATCTAGACATGATGAATATTTAGACATAAATCTTACATCATAATAATACATTTCTGAAATATTGACTTCTGAAGATACTAAACTTACCAGAGGCAATCTCATTTGGAAATGAAAGAGTACATCACTCTTTGACCACATTTCATTCAAAGAAATACCTTAAATTCGAGATCTACTATTGTGAGATTGTTTTCTTCCCAAGACAGGGAACTAATATACAGACAGCATGGGCAAAATCTCCAATCAAAATAGATAAAATAATATGTTTTGACAATGATTATTCCTCAGCTGTCATCTCAAAGCGAACATGTTTTCTGCCTTTAATTAAGAAACTTAAGAAAGAGCAAATGAAAGTTCATCTGTTACTCCCTGCAAGACTGAAGGTATTTCTTCCTGATGGTGACAAGCTTTTTGAAGAACCAGATGCTGCCATTACATACCTTCAAAAAATAAAACATCTTAAGACAAGTGGAAGATATGGAATGGAACAGTATTTCCCTAAAGAGGCAGGCTAAAAAGACAGGTTGGAAGACAGATATGAAAAAGAAGAAAGTAAGTGACAAAAATATTTGCATTCTTTATCTTTACAGGAAACAACAGTAATGTAATATTTAATTCTAATTTTAAGTTATTAATAATATAATAATGAATTTCATTTAACTACATTACTTGAGGTAGGAAGAACCCGGAGACATCCAAAAAGAAAAAGATAATCAAACATAATTTTACATAAATACATAAGTAAAGTACTAGATCATTCACAACAAACTTGATATATTTAGAAAAAAATGATAAAACCTAGTATTGTTACTAAATTAGTAATAGAGACATTTTTTTTTTTGGAAAACTGAGTCTTCTCTACTTCAGTGATTTGAATCTGTGTGTGCTGGTCTTTGTGTTTGGTAAACTGTTACATCTAGACATGATGAATATTTAGACATAAATCTTACATCATAATAACAAATCATATATACAAATCACATATATAAGTTTTTTGTTTCTTTGTTGAATGATCAACTAGTGATACTGACATGCTGTCCAGATAAATATGCATAGTGAAGTGGCTGATGTGTGGTGTGACTGAGTTATTCTTTTATTGTTAGTTTCCCAATGTTGAATGTCTGGTGTCATCTGTAAATTATGTGAAGCTTGATTGTCTTTTTTTGTGTGAATGATGACAGCAGATGAGGCATCTAAAGTAGTTGGAAGACAGAATTTTAAGGGCTGATGTTGTGTGATGTCTGCTTATATATATGGAATCGCTAATTGAAAGAGATTGGTGTATTGGTATTTTCTTGTAATGTAGTCATGAGCAGTAATGAGTGCGATCGCTGACTTTGGGCTCAATTTAGTCTTCAGTGCTGCAACTGATAGGATACATTTTGTTGTTCTTTTTCAGGAGAAGTGACTATTGAATTTGTTTTGAATGATGTGTCCTAGCACTGATGTGGACTTGCTTGGTTTCTTTTAAGATTGCTGAGGTGGGTGGGGATTGGATAGTTTTTATGGTTATGATTTGATGGTTTTGTTTGTGAGGGAGGTTGGAGAATGTAGATGACAATGTGGTATGTGTGTCATGGATGCTGTTGGAGCCTGTGATTTATTTCTTTTTCAAGGGCCTTTAACTGCAAACTGCTTTGGCAGTCTAAGCTTCCTGCTGTGGTCTCATGCGAACAAGACCAGCTGGCAAACCCTGAGTAAGCTTGGCAGCTTAACTGCCAATCAAGCAAAAGGGGTGGTTCATATGATTCATTTATGGAAACCTAGCAATATAGTTGCTGTTTTTTTATCGATAGAGAAGTGGTGTTTAATTTGTTGCTACATCTGAATTGACTACATCTTCTGACATACTAGCCCTCTGAGAAAACAAAATGTGGTAAAACAATTTATTCACTTATTTTTAGGATTTCATTTTAAGGTGTAAGGAGAAGAGAAAAAAATAAGGTGAAGCAAATATTTTTTTATAAGTTGTCTGGAATGTAAGGGGTATTATAAAAAATGTTTCACACATTGATAATGAACACCAGAAATTAATAAGCAGGCATGACAAAGGGCTCAGAAATGGCATGAACCTAAATGTGATTACATAAAAAAAGATAAGTAATTATCTGTGCCACTTTGTTGTAATAAGCAAAAAGTAATTTCAGATGGAATAGAGCATCACATTTGTGTGGAGTGGTTTAAATAGTATTATGTACAAGGGGTGTTGTATTATTATTGAAATCCACTGAGTATTGCACTAAGATGTTGAGTTCATCTGAGAAGAATGGAGCTAGTGCTGCACAAAACAACCACAGGCATTAATAAAAACAATCTGGCATGCATAAACTTGTCAATAAGCCTGAACCAATGAATATAGACCATTCAAAGATGTGTATAAGGAAATATATGTCAAATTGTGAGATTCATTAAATATATGACCTACTCAAGAAAGGCCAAACCTAGTGTGGTAAAGATGATCCAAAAAAGACACAGGTTCATATGCCAAAAAACAACAAACCCACCTACACACGATTTAGGGACGATTTAGTTCTTAGATTTCATGACCGGGGTTATAAATTGGGTCATTTATTACACACCAAACATAAAGTGGATAATATGAAAAGGGATGAACTTCTTCTTTACAAAAATAGGACTCAATCTAATTCCAATCCACCCAGACTCATAACCACTTATGGACGCAATACCAATATATTAAACAATACTGTCCAGCAAAATTGGAACTTATTAACATGTGACCCAAAACTTAATGAAATAATTGGTGACAGATGCCTGTTTTCTTTTCATAAAGGCAGAAATTTATCTGCTTTTTTTAATCATTTCAAACATTCTGAAGCCAGAAGTACCAATACTACACAAACCACATTATCAGGTGAACCTTTACTGGGCTGTTTTCCTTGTAGACATTGCACACATTGTGCCAAGTTACTCAAAACAAAAAAAATTCAGTAGTCAGAACACCCCTGTAGTATATGACATAAAATTTTTTGCTAACTGTTCTTCGGACTGGGTAATATATTTGGCCAGGTGCAATTGTCCTGCATTTTATGTTGGTCAAAATCTAGACCCTTAAAATTCAGAATATCTGAACATCTCAGTGATATGAAAAATAAGAGAGAAAACAATGCTCTTTACAAACATTCATTAATACACAGTAATGCTTGTTTTAGTTTCACCATTATAGATAAAATAAACAGACCCAGAAATAATAAATTAGGTTGGCATGATTTACTGAATTCCATGGAGATAAAATGGATTATTAAGCTTGGTGGTCTCTTTAAGCCAGGTCTAAATGAGCATTTGTAATTAATCACATGTTCTATCCAACTATTTATAAAATGGTTCTTTTTTGTATGAATCTTTTACACTGATGAAGGCTCTGTATTAAGTCAGCCGAAACTGGTCTGTCATAAGAATCTACATACTTTTATTAAAGTATTTATAATTAGGTGCCTTGTTTGCTGGTCCTCGTTTTTTTGTTTAGATTTCTTGTTCTTCTGGGACCCTGCAGCTGCTGTACTCACAGGGGTTACAACACTTTTGGTTTCCTATATAAGCCTAGCCAAACAGTACCCTAGCTTTTGCCACCCAATAAAATTATTTCCTTGTGCCCCTCTCAAGGAGAGCCACAAAAATGATCCCCAGGGTGAATTTCCTATCTCCCATCCAATCATCAAGATTTTTCTTGAAGAGTGCTAATGAGGAGCTTTGTTTGATATAGATAGGTTGTTTGTTCCAGAGTATGGGAAGTCACTGGAACAGGAATCTATCCCTCCAGCATGTTTTATTGTGGTGACAAGGTTTAGGTCCCTAGAGCATGTAGCTCGGAGGGATTGGGATTTCTTTAAGTAGAGCATGTCCAACAGCTCTGGGTTTGACATAGCTTTGTATGTTAGGCAGACATCACCTCTGAGTAGGCGATATACGACAGAGTAAAGCTGGAGTTTTTTTAGATGGTCTGCATAGGGCATCTGTTTGAGGCTGGTAATCCTTTTTGTGAAGTATTTCTGTGGCCCTTCCAGTTGTTGCAGATGTCTTGTGAGGTATATACCAAAAGGGGTGTGGTACTCTATAATGGGTCTAATGAGTGATGAGCAGAGGGGAACAATGACCTCTTTTTTCCTGGATGAGAAACCTTTTGTGATGAGGTGTGCCACGTAGAAGGATTTCCTGACTACTGTGGTGATGTAATTATCAAAGGAGAGACTACTGTCCACCTGTGTCCCAAGGTCTCTTATCACACTTTTGGTGTTAAGTAGACTACCGCCTATGTGGTAGTTCATGGGTACAGAGTTTTCACCAAAAGGGATGACAATGCACTTTTTGGCATTGAGCTTAAGGCCATGACTTTGACACCAGGCATCTGCCTCAGTGAGGCCCTTTTGTAGGGCACATCGTTAGGAGTTTTGATTATGGCTCCTAGTTTGCAGTCATCTGCAAACTTTGTTAGTCAAAGACCTTCTGAATTAACCTGTACTTCAGAGAAGTAGATACCAAACAGGAGAGGACCTAGGACTGAACCCTGTAGTACTCCACTTGTCACTGGTCTGAAGTTGGATTTAGAGTCTGCTACTTTCACGGTGTGGGTTCTGTCAGTGAGCCCATTGGCAACCCATCTTGTGACATAGGGATTTATACCTAGTTTAGTGAGTTTATCTATAATTTGAGAGTAGGGGATGGTGTTGAATTCTTTGGTGAGATCTAGATAGGCTGTGTGAACCACCTTACCCTCATCTACTGCTTTGGTGACCACTTCAAAAAAGTCTATCAGGTTTAGGAGACATGATCTGCATTTTACAAACCAGAACTGGGTAGGGTCCAGAGTTTGGAAATTACCAATGTCATTGTTTATAAGTTCCATGATGATACGTTCCATAGCCTTGCATACCAGGCTCATCAGGCTAATGGGGCAGTAGTTCCCGGGGTCCGTGGTGGCTCCCCCTTTGTGGAGTAGGATAACCATTGCTGTACACCATTCAGTGGGCACAAAGCCTGTGGTGAGGCTATGACTGAACATGGTACTTAGGTGGGGTGCCAGTTAATTCTGTAGTTTATGTAGAATGCAGCTTGGGATGTTGTCAGGTCCCATGGATGCTGTGTTCTTGGCTTTGGAAAGAGTGCTTTTTACCTGTGCAGCCATAATTACAGGAACTTTGCATTCTTCCGGTATAGAGATGTTCTCTTTAGGGGATGAGAGAGGGGTAAAGTTAGCACTGAACCTATCTACCAGGATGTTGGCAATATCAGCTGGTTCTGTATATTTAGTGTCATTGTGCTGTAACTCAGAGCAAATCTGAGTGTTGCCACTGAGCTTCTTGATATAGCTATAGAATGCTTTGTGGTTGTCTTTAGAATCAGTGGCGATTTTGTTTTCGTAACTAGCTTTGGAGGATTTTATGAGGGATCTCAGCTTCTTACTGAGGATGACCACGGAGTTCCTCCAATCATGGGATTTTACTCTTTTTTGCAACAGTTTCTTTATTCTGTTGTAGAGTTTGTTTATGACAGAGGACCACCAGATTGGCTTCCATTTTCTGGAGGATAGCATCTTGGTTCTGTTAGGGATTGCACAATCCATGCACTTGTGTAGGTGCTTATAAAGTGCAATTGTATAGGATTCAGCAGTTGTACCTCTATTGTCTGTCAGCATGGGTGTCGTGAAGTTTGCCACTTCTGTCTTAAGATGCATGAAGTTGGCTTTGGAGAAATTTTTTACAGTGGTTTCCCTAATGGGTGTGGGTGGGATGTGGCTGTCTAGGGTGATTGGCTTGTGGTTGGACCTGAAAAACGAGGAATTGACCTCTGCTGTGGAACACTGGTTGCCCACGTTGGTAATGACCAGGTCTAGGATATTGCTGCCCCTGGTGGTGGTGTGGATAAGTTGATCCAAGGCTTTGGAATTTATAAATTCCAGAAAACGTTGAGCACAAGACTTGGTACATGAGTAGATTTCCCAGTTAATGGTGGGGTAATTGAAATTGCCTATTATTAGGGTGTTAGTTTGTACCCTAATATTTTCCAGTGTATCAAGAAATGAAGAGTGGGAATTCTGGGGCATGGTGGGGATCTGTAGCAAGCTACAATTTGGATTGTGGTCTTGCCTAGAGTTAGTTGCACTTGGATAATTTCTGATGCATTATGCTGAGCAACTAGCCTGGAGGTGTGGATATCCTTAATGAATATGGACACACCTCCATCTTTAGTGCTTCGCTCCAGGTTAGGTGGCTGAAATGTGTGGTATGAATTATAGCCTGGTAATGCAGGGGTGCTCTCTGGAGCCTTGAACCAGGTCTCTGTCACTGCACAGATGTCGATGTTCTCCATTTTAAGGAGTGCCTCAAGTGAGTGCATTTTGAGGTTTAGACTTCTAGCATTAAGTAGCATTACCCTCAGATTTTGCTTGCTTGAACCTGTTACGGTGGTGAATTTGTCATTTGAATTTTGCCTAAAAAAGGCATTATAGGGGTGGCAACAGCCTTAGCCAGTATCTGGAATCCCAATGGCGACAGGTGCAGGCCATCTCTGGCAAAGCATTGTGGTTTGTTGATCATGTCATCCCAGGTAGACAGATACTGGATCCCCTTAGAATGACACCAGAAATTTAGCCAATTGTTGAAGTCAGTCATTTTATCCTTGTACTGTGGTATCATTCTGGGTGATGGCAGGATGCTACTCAGAGCTAGGGTCATACCTGCCTGGGCTACAAGATTGGACAGCTTCTCCATGTCTCTTTTCATGTAGTCCAGGGAGGTACATCTCGGGTCATTCACACCAACATGGACAATGATAGAGTCATATTTGTACTTGTTGTGGATTGACCTGAGTGCATGCGTTATGTGGTGGATCCTGGCACCTGACAGGCAGCTGACAGTAACTTTCTCCTTGCTTAGCCTGGTGAGTGGAACATCAGTGTGCCTGACTATAGAGTCACCTTTGACTAGAGTGTTGGGTACATTGTTATGCCTTATGGGCTGTGGTTGAGTGGCACACTGAGTTTGTAGGCTATGTGTCATTTGGGTTTTGTTGGGGGTGGAGGTTGCTTGCGTTTCTGCTTTGGAGGTCCCTGTTGTTTGGGTATATTTTTTTGAGAGCCTCCATGAATGTAGGTGTGTGTTTTGTGTTTCTATGTGTGTGTTTTGGTGGTATAGGTTTTGAGGGACTATGTGATGAGTGTGGTGTGGTGCAAGTGTTTACCTTCTCCTCTTGACTGTCTAGTCCAGTCTTGGATGAAGAGAGCTTTGCTTCCAGTTTGGCTATATAAGTGCATCTATCACAGGTTGTAGTGTTGGGTGGTAGGAGGAGAGGGTTGTCTGTGTACATGAGGTAATTTCTGCATTGCCCCAAGATGCCCAGATTCATCAGGAAGACAGGAGAAAACACAGTGAGCTTACCCTTAGACATGCGTGGATAGGTGCTTATTTATTACATACTAAAAACTGTTTTCCTCTAGACAGGTGAGGAAAGTTGAGTTCGGTAGTAATTTGTAGCCTATTTAGTGCTTACAATGAGTTCTGAATAAGTGCTGAGCTCAAAGAAACAGATTTGAGTGCTGAAACTAGAAAACTGGCTAGTTCTAATAAACAAAATTAAGCTAGAAGGCTTCCCTCCAACACAGAAAGGCTTGGGGGCAGCTCAGAAGCTTACAAACAGTCCTGGATACATCAAATCTGTATCTGGACTAGACGACTTACAGGAAAGGCAGGAAACATGCTTAGAATTTTGTTTTTTGTAAAGTGGAAAGAGGAAAGGAGGAGCAGAAACTAATTGGGTTGGCCTTCTCAAATGTTTTCCCTGGATAAGGTAGAATGAGGTAATGACACTAGACTGGGAGGAGTATCCCAGATCAAATTTACAGTAGGGGCGGGCAACTGCAAAGCCACCAAGTATAAAAACAGGATACCAATAGGGAGGGATGAGAAACAAAAATCAGAACAAACAAACCCAACCAGATGCTTAACAATTGTAGAAAACTTCTAGTTAATACCTCACACACAGTGAAACTAGCTAGCAAAGTATATGCAGGCAATAAAAGTGCTCTAAATAACTTAGAAATAAGCAAAAAACAGGATACTTAATGTTATATATCACAGATTAGTTGGCTCAGAGCCCTTCCTCTGATTAGCTCAGTGTGAAATGGCAGAAACACTCACAAGTTAACTTCTTAAGTAACAAAGTTGAAACCTGAAACAATTTTAAAAAAAAGATTGAAAGAACCAATGAGGTGCTTACTTCAAGCCATAGTCCAGGCAACCGCAGTCAGCCAATGGCCACAAACAATTCACTCTCACTGAGATGCTATACTGGCTTTGGCTAAGCTATGATGGCCTGGAGCATGTGCTCAGGCACACAGCCTCTACTAACAAACAACTAGGCCCAAAACACAAGCCTGAATATGAACAATGCTATACTACCAACACTACTTAGGTAGAAAAAAAAACTGCAGAAATGTTTAAACAGATAAGAGATCATGGAGACTTTAGAGAATGCTTTTAACTGCAAGCAAGTTATATGATACACTCCTTAACAGGAAATCAGAACAAACAAACCCAACCAGATGCTTAACAATTGTAGAACATTTCTAATTAATACCTCACACATAGTGAAACTAGCTTGCAAAGTATATGCAGACAATAAAAGTGCTATAAATAACTCAGAAATAAGCAAAAAACATGATATTTAATGTTATATAAATATATCACAGGTTAGTTGGCTCAGAGCCCTTCCTCCGATTAGCTCAGTGTGAAATGGCAAATCTCCATACTTCGGGATTTTGAATTCCGTGCTTCTGGTGTTTCAGGATTTCAAGGCTTCAGTGTTATAATTTTGAAATACTGAAATTCAGGATTTCAGTATTTTGAAATTATGAAGGGAACCCGTTAAAATAGCTTACATACTTCATAATCAATTAAACTTACTAAAGGCACCAAGCAAGGATGTCCTCTCTCTCCTTTACTGTTTACTTTACTCATAGACCTGTTTACTAACCTTATATGATCAAATACAGGCATTAAAGGTATTCAGATGGGTAACAGCTAAATATTTAAAATTCAAATGTTTGTGGATGACATTCTACTGACACTAAATAAATGTAACAGTTCACTTCCAGCTGTCTTTAAAGCAATGGAAATATTTCATACGAAATCTGTTTTTAACTTTAATGATAGTAAAACAAAAATATTACCCATAAATGTTAATACTAAGCCTATAGATATTTACCAAATATATAGTTAAGGAGGGAACAATAAGTTACTTAGGAATAATTATTACTAACAATATTAATGATATAATAACACTAAATTATAACAATAATCTAACTTCAATAAAAAAATCTTATAAGTAATTGGAACAAATATATCGTTACTATAATTAAAATGATCATCCTGCCAAAAATACATATATCATTCAATCATTATCTTTACCACCATTAAAAAATTGTATTAAACAATTTAATTCTTTATTATTAAAATTTCTCTGGTATCCTCAAAGGCCTATATTAGATTTAATTCATCATAATAGAGACTAGGAGCTTGGTATTGGTTTACTAGACTTAGAGATATATTCAATAGCTTCAGTCATTAAGACATTAACTTACTAGTAAATGAACATTATACTGCCAGATGGAAAGAACTACAAAAAAATGTTGTACTGGAAATGTGTTACTTTAAAGATACAATTTATAATTTAATTTCAAATATTTTTTTTTACTTTAGTTTCTCAAACAATATTTCTTAAATAATTACAATAAAACATTAAATTCTATATATCTATACACTATAATAAATACATTGAGAAGTTTTACTTATAAAAATCCAAAGTATAAAGGATGGTTATTTCTCATTTTTCCAATAGCTTATACTCAATAATATCTTCACTTTTAACTTACAAGTAATGTCTACTTTTAAAGAAAATTACTTAACATACTGGTTTCAATTAATGGATAAAGAAAAAATACACAAGGTAGACTATATAATCAATACATTTGATTTTGACAAAGATATGTGGTTACATATACAAAATTGCAGACAATTTCTTGAGCATAAAATTTAATTAATACAACAAACTGTATGAAAATACATACCCAAATAAACTGATTTTTTATCATTTTGGACACAGCAGCATACAATTGAGAAAACTCTTTTATCTAAACTATATAAAGTGATTAAAAAGCAAATAGACTATAACAAAGACAGTTACTATTTTAGATCAATTAGTAATAAGTCACCAAATGATGAGGAGAAAAGACCAGTTCCTTTATCATCACAACAGACAATCTCTTCACTTAAATGGAGATTGTTTTCTTGTTGATTCATCCATAGATCTTTTTATATTCCTCACAGAAGAGAATTAATGTTTAAGAAAAAATATGACTTGGAGATATAAACTAGAGACTACAGCAAATTGTCAGCATATGTTTTTTGATAGTGTCAAGATTAAACGTGTCACTGTCATGAGTCATTCTGTACATGATGTCACTGTCTATTGTAACTGCTGAGCCTGTCATAGTTAAGAATGCTATGTTAATGATTTCTCTTTGTCATGTGACTGCTTAACTACTTCTTCATGTTACCTTCTTTTTTTGTACATGGTTTTGTATTTATCTTCATGTTTGTTTTAACAGTTGGAGTTTTTCTCCTTGGGTCTCCACTGAAAATGGGTTCCTAGCCCACTTGGATCAACTTGCTTAACAAATGTCAAATAAATAAATTAATTAATTAATAAACCTTTTTGGAACAATATAATTTTTTTCTTACAGGCTGTATTTACAGACAAGTTTTCTTTAACAAAATCCTTAATCCTATTTAATTCTCCAATACCTGAATATGTCTCGAGAGTAAAATATCCAGTTTTATGGAGCATCCTATCAACCTAAAAAAAGTTATAACAAAATATTGGAAAAATGATTCTACTCCCTCATTTAATGAATTTATCAATATTACAACAGAAATTTGTCAACTGGAACTCATTACCATCAGGACAAGAACTACCAGAATCACTTCTTCATATAACATGTGGAACAGTCTCAAAGAACTATTAAACAAATAAATTGAGTTATTCATATTCCATAATTTGTTAACTTAATACAATTATTAGAAATGTATTTGTTCAACTGACACCCCTGTAAATAGTTGCTTTTTTATATGTTTTTTTTTCACACATTTTGACTTATATTTCTGTTTACACTGTATGATACTGTGATGTTATTTTCAAATCCTAATAAAAGAATGGAAAAAAATCAGTTCAGTATATTATATTATAATTCTTTCTTAGACAAAATAAATAAATATCAGCCAGTCACTGTAAAGCTCAGAGTACACCATGTCAAACCTTGTGGTAGTTAAGCAGTCCAGATTAGCAGATTATAACAAGTTAGAAGGTACACAGACTTACTAATTTCAATAAAGACAACCTGTCTTATGCTCTGGACTTTTGACCAATCAGGATTGTGCATTACTGATGCTAGTCGTTCACTATAGAAAGTCTTTATGAGTCCCTTATCTAGTTATAATGCATTACTTGCCAGGTACAAGATCAGAAGGTCTTGACTGGGTATCTTTGCACATTAGTTTGACTCCTGGTTGATTAGAGAATTGTTAGCTAGTGAACGAGATCAGACAAATTTTTAGAGGATGGTGTGGGGTGTTGCTTGTGGTTGGGAAATGCCCATAGTGTGTACATTCACTAGCTTGCTTAATGAATGATTTAATTAACTTAAGCCTTAGCAATAGTATATTTCTTCAAAAACAACATTTATTCATTCTATTCAATTTGATTTGTAGCATTTATAGACAAATGATTATATATTCTGGGGAATTTTCTTTTTCAAGAATATTATTATATCATTTTTTTCACTAAAGAAAGATGATGTTGTTAGCTGCACTGGTAAGATAAGTGATAAAAATAAAAATGGGTTAACATTCAGTTGCATTAGAAAATTAATCAGTTATTGATAAGATGAATTTTTACTTAAGCACCAGGCATAGAAATAGAAGAGGAAACAAAGGATATCAATATGCTGTGACAAACCTTGGGGCAAAAAATAAAGGCAAGTGCAGGAAGATGTCACTACTCTACAAGCAGAAAAAGGAGGTGGTTTCACATTCTTCAAATGGCAGAGTGAAGCCTACAGATAAAGCGTCTGAAGCAAGACTTAGACATACTTAAATATTTACTTTTTTGTCTACTTTGACTTGAATGAACACACAAAAGGGGCTCTATGACAGGAGATTGAAACAGTTCCCCCAAAAATGTGTTGACTAAAGAATGTAGTTGTCAAATATTTATCGGTGGAGTACAAACTCTCACATTCATCCATTGTACCCTAAACATAATATAGTCATCTCCAAAGTTGCTGCACCTCATTGAATGGACAAACCCTGACCACATTAGGCTCATTTAAACAACATGCATTTCTGCCAAGCCCAGATTAATCAGTATTTCGTTGTTATGCTACTGAAAGACACATTCATAAGTTAGTTGCACCAAATCCTTCTCTGTATTAAAATAGAATAATTTATAGGAAATAATTGTTTTTCTGAATCAGTGACTAAAGCTGTTGATGAGTGCCAAGGGGGATCCTCAACATAGCTAAAGAGAGCACAAATATTTGAATTTAATATAGTTCTTGAACAAAGAAATTTGAGGTCACCATATTATTTTATTATGCAGTTAACTGTACTCCTTTGTGCCTTTTTAAAAGAATCAAACTAAGTCCACTTGCCTGGATGGTAAAGTATTAAATATTGACTCTCACATCCAGAAGGCTGAGATTTAAATTATCTTTGCTTTGGCCCAGAGGTAGAAAGGGAGCACATCTTGTCATCAAATGCAAATTTGGATAATGCAAAAAAATGAGTGCTGTTTGCCAAAATAGCTTTCACTGACAGTTGAGTTTGCTTTTTTCTCCACTGTTGTGTGACCTCAGAGTTGGTTTATATATGTTCAGGATTGTGGGGGCTCACCCTCCTGCAAAAAAGTTGTTCATCGAAGGTGGTTTCAGCAAACATTTTTTCCCATTCAATGAAATTACCTTCAATGGCTTGACATGAATTCAGTTAGGAAATGGTGAAACCTAAGATTAATGTCTTAGGTCATTTTATTAGCATTACTTCTGAAAAGTAACATAAGCAATCACCTGCACTCTGTTAAAAAAATAATCCTTTATACAATATAATCATGTAGACAGAAGTGAAACCTGTTGAAGAGCAAAAGTACCCATTTCTATTTATCTAGTTAAATTATAAGTAGACAGAGTTCCCATCTGCCAAATAAACTATGAAGTTTTTGGTGTACTGAAAACATACGACACAGGAAAAGCATATTGTCAATTTCAAGTCCAAAACAATCAAGCAAAATTATTTCAGACAACATCCCACAACCCAATGTTCCAGAAGCACCCATTTACTAGAGTTATCTTAAACAAAGGAATTACAATACTGATCTGAAGGAAAAGAAGAGGGAGATAGTGAGATGTTTGTAGAGACTGGATGAGGATGCTAGACTTTGACATTTTATTCTGGTACATTAATGCAAAGGGAGTAATAAGAATTTTCTTCTTAATGCTGCATTAGACATAAGTGTAAAATAGCTGTTTTCCTATATGGCTGAATACTACATGCCTCAATATTCATGATAATAACAATGGCAACTCCAAGAAGACAACTGATTTTTGAGGGTGTGAAATTCTCCTCAGTTAAATTAGAACTGAGAATAAGAACTCACAGTTGTCTTGAGTGTGGTGAGGAAGAGTGGTAATTCCACTAAAATGAATGGACAGAATCTGAAGATATTACAATATTTTTATAAATAGATGCCAGTACTGGCTAAATGTGTTTGATAAAATCCTTTAATTCTTTTCAATCAGTTTACTGCCTGGGAAATTTTAGAACAGAGAAGTTTGCTAGGAAATTCATCTGAGAAATTTAACTTGGAGTGCAGTATGATGATATAAAAAGGCCAGGCTTTTGTTCACAGGACTTTTATAATAAGCTTGCAGATTAACAGTTGGGAACTTTAGTCATGTTACCCAACATGTAAGAGTCTGTTAATGTATCTTATAAAGTAAGCCATTATCATTTATTACGTCCAAAAATGAACTGTGACTTCAGTCCTGTACATACATGTGCACGCTGTCATCAATACTACAACTTCCAGAGCAAAGAAATAACAAAAGCTTCAGCAACCCATACTTTTAATGCTGGCCTTGAGTTATGTTTTTATGGTCACTGAGACCAGGGTGGTGACCTGCAGTTACTAGATGATAACATCTAAGTTCTTTGTATTCTGTTGTAGCTTCATAGCTGCTACCATATGGGTCAAGATCCTTAGTGTTAAACACAACAAAAACAAAGTTTAAGGGCTGCATTAAAAAGGTTTAAAATTTCTGGTATGAATTATGTATAAGTTTTCACATATATACAATGACAAAAATGCCTACTAGTTTTGCCATTATGTAGAAACAAACACACCTCAAACACCTGGCTAAGTAAACCACATGAAACCTATTAACAGTTGAAAGATAAGAATCCTTTGCAACTTTAAAATCCAACAAAAATTCTACCATTCAGTCAACACACAAACAATCCTAAGTGTTTTCAAAACAATAATATCTGCACATTGTGTCCTAATTTCACATCTTCTATTTGCTTTATTCAAAATATCCATTCTAAGATGAAGAAAAACTTGTTTGCATCTGGCTGTCCTGCATGTTCTAGCTGGACTATGAGTTCAGTTCATGCTTTTTCTCAAAAATGGCAACATATTCCTGTATATGATTTACATTATCAAAATCAGGAACGAATAAACTGTGACTATGTGGAGCAGGTATGGTCAAATATTCAGGAACACTTTTAAAGAAGCTCATGATACCTGGGGAGCTACTGCTGTAACCCAAAACCAAAAAAGGGGTTCTCTTCTGTAACTGCAAAATATTTAAGGATTCTGTTGGGGTCAGTTGTAGTTAGTTATGTCACATCACCTCTCCTGAGAAGCTATAAACAACTTCTTTGATTATGTAGCATCTCAACAAAAAACAGTGATTCAATCTGGAGCTGAATGGAAGCATTCACTCTTAGTGTCTTTCTACATGAAGAATCCAGTTTGATAGCACCAGACAACCTCTCATTCACATTTTCTCATATGTTTGCCTACAACGTTTCCTCTTTACTAGAAACTGATTCTTTGTCAACTATCAGGTCACACAGAATTTCTGTAGGGCGCTATTAGGCATCCAGTTAAGTCACCACAATCATATTATCTGCCCCTCCTTCATCTCATTGTCATTCTTTGTGCCTGGCATCTAAACTCTGAGGCATCACTCTCTCACAATAAGAGAATTTATTTCAGTCTAGGACAAATTCCTTTTAGTCAGTATAAATACCACATTATGTCTCCCCATAAATAGGCCACACTTGATAGAAATAATTATTTACTTTTATTGACTTGGTTAAGTAAAGAAGTGAACTGATTGATGGATGGCTGAATCAGCGGTGAATCAATAAATAGATGAATGAATGAATTGAATGAATAAATAAATAAATAAATAAGCAAGATCCCCCCCCCCCCACACACACACACAAGCACATAAAGCCAGAGGTGGGATTTTATTAATTTTTTGCTCTCTGCACTTCTTAAGCTAATATATATAACTCAAAGTCAGAAAAATGTATGTTAATTTCAAAACATTTACCTAGAAACATGCACATTTGTGCTGGAGCTTATTCATAAAAATTACCTTGGCAGACTAGGAGTCTATGCAAAGTCCTTCACTGATGCATACCAATGTTATATATAGTATTCAAGGTATTCTTGAAAATTCTTGCTCCTAATTCAAAAAGCCAAACAGTTACCAGAACTATGCAAATTGTGATTATACAAAAGAAAGTGTTCAGCTGTCTTTAAGAACGTAGATGAACTAATATGATGAAGTTATTAATTTTGATAAGCTTGATTTATTTATATACATGATATCATCATACCAGTGTTCAGGACACAAGTAAAAAGTGAAATATAATAAATGTCAGTGATATGCTGCTGGCCATATTACCTAAGCATACCTTATTCTCTCACTGTCTAATAATGTTCTTACTCTATGTATCTCTGTAACTGTATATATCTCACCTTAACATCTGACTTTGTTTTTATATATATATATATATATATATATATATATATATATATATATATATGTATATATATATATATATATAATATTAACTCTGTTTTGCATATATTTTTTCATATTGCATAAGCTGATTTCAACTTCAGTCAACTGTATAATGGAAGAAATTCTCATATAGATTGCTTAACTATACCTACCTGTTTGTTACTGTGATGAGCCCTCTTTAACCCAGGGCAGTAACTAAGGAGTCACAGTCCTCACCACTGTCTCTGGTAAGGGAGTGTCACTAAAAGCAGGGATAGAAACATACAATTTCCCCTAAGAGTATACTGGGAATAGGTTCCAAACCTGGGTCTGGACTATATGTTTCATTCCAGATCCCCAAATGAGTCTCAACACTAACCACTGCAGAGCACTGTGACCCAGTTCTAGGTATTTGACCCACTCACTCTTAAATGTCTGATATTCACACATATACACACACTCTTGGGAAAGACTGACACAGATTAACCTGCTGTGTTTCTTTGCCCAAATTACAAGGTAATTAATGG
Organism: Protopterus annectens; assembly: GCF_019279795.1. Taxonomy (NCBI): domain Eukaryota; kingdom Metazoa; phylum Chordata; order Ceratodontiformes; family Protopteridae; genus Protopterus; species Protopterus annectens. Next base: position 417,380,341 of record NC_056749.1, read on the forward strand.
CTGCCACCAGTCAAATACCACAATACCCTTCAAAAGGGGTGCTCAATTATATTGGGTAAAATAGATACTGAAACAAATGGTAGCATGTATCCCAAGCAGTAAGGCTTTTTCAAAGTAAGTATAAACACTCAAGTTATTAAAAATATTAACTAAATAACCAACTACAATAAGAAGTCGTAAAACATTTAATAATAAATAAAAGGATTTAAAACATGTAAATACTGAACAACTGATTCCAATAAACAACAGAGTTTCACACAGTAAATATGAAAATAATACTGTAGGATAGATCTTACATTGATTTTAGAAAACTTAAATAGCTATAGTTCCCCGACTATCGGAGATTAACTGCCCCTATCTAATCTAAATAACTCAGCAAGGCAAGATTATACTCTTAATTCTGCAAGGCAATATGAGGAATTATGTCCACACTCCAGGCTGTTGTCTGTCCTCAATGACTGGAATAACTTTGGAAATGATTGGACTACTACTGCTGAACAGCTATGGAAAACAACTGAACAAATGAACTACTGCACAATTGTTCAATTACTACAGCTGAACTTCAGCTGAGACAGAACCTGCTTTTATAGCAGACTTTTAAAAGTAACAGGAAGCTGCTATGAGAATTCTATTCTCTCATATCAGACTTTGAAAAGTAAACAAACAGCCACTGTCAAGATTCTATTCTCCCAGTTCTACCACACAATGACATCACATCTGGGTCAGCTGACACTGGCATAACATACATTCAGAATTCTCTTAAAAAAAAAAAAACACGTACATTTGATCAGCCAGAAGAACACTATTTGATTCAAACATCTTGCATAAATCAGAGTGATAATCAAAATTATAGCTAGTGATGGTGGCATATGCTACACAGGGTAATTTACATTTATTTATAAAATTTCAGCCAGCCATGCTAGCACAAATAATATCTGATAACCTGAGTTACATTACTCTAACCTTGTTGTGCATTGTACATCGACAGCCTGTTTGTCTTATATACTTTAATTTTATTGCTGTACTTTCCCCCAGACAAAAGTACAGCAATAAAATTGAAGTATACAGGACAGATGTGTATTTAAATATATAAATATGTCATTTCAAGATTAGTTGCTTGTGGTTAATCATGTTAAATATGTGATGAGAGATGTAGTAGTAATTTTTTAGCTGAAATGACAAATATGAGCCTGTTCTTTTTTATAGAATCAACTTGCTCCTGAAACAGTGCAGTTGATACAGTGGGGACATACTTCTCTAGATACTGCCAAACTGTATTGGTTAATGGAGAAATTACAATTAGTCGTGGCTGTCCCTTCTTGCATATATTTTCTTCTTTTTATAGTAAAGGTTGTCCATATAATATAAACCATCTGTATTTGAGTATAGCAGCTATTTAACATTGATTATAACACCATGGTGACATGAGTAGGCTATTAATCACAGTTCTTCTTAATGACCCGTATGCCTACAGTTGGCAGCAGTGCAACATATTAATGTGCAAGTCTGAAATTTCTAAAGTTACCTAAGTAGGAAAACTCTGCTCATACCACCATTCATATTTTACACACACACACACACAAACATAATGTACACATGTGTGTGTATGTGTACATTCACACACAAACATACATAGTAAATAAGCACAAACAGTACTTGCATGCATATAGATGTTCATAAACACACACACACTCATATGTACTATCTAGGCACCACATGCACCTACATGCATATAGATGTATATATATGTATGAATGCACACACACACACAAACACACACACACACACACACACACACACACACACACACACACACACACACACACACACACACACACACACACACATATGTGTGCACACACCACAAAGGCAGGAGTAAAGAAGTAAAAATATGCTAAGAGAAGGGTATTAGATCAGTGTTTGAGTTATAGTAGTTAAGAATCACATGCTCTTCAACCATTATGTACAGGCACTAATCAATGCAAAAATTACATAATTCAGGGGTGCCATTATATCATAGTATAGTATGCAAGCTTCTATGTGAAATTCTCAGTTTTAGTCTGGATGCCCTAAACTTATAAGCTAATCATGCCAATAAATCAACAGCATTCCATAGTTGGAAGTTTAAAAAAAATAAATTCACTTCTGTACACTTAAGGGAACACAAGTGCACTGCAGTCCAGACAGCCTACCCAGCAAGGAAATCTTGGGGGTTAGGGATTGGCAAAGCATTGGGAATTAGCATTATGGTTAAAGCATTTACCTCACAGACACAAGCTACGTTGTGTACAGTTGATTTTTACCTTTGATGCAAATTGGTTAAGCTTAAAATGACCCACAAGGGCAACTAGCCAAGTATTTACCTAGGAGCCATATGTGTCTGAAACCAAAAGAGTAACACATTTCCCTGAAGGCCAAACATTTAAACATCTGTCCTTAATTTAAATGTGATACAATTTAAAAAAAAAAAACTGTGATGATTCATATTTAATATGTAAATCAAGTTGTATTTCAACATTCTGGCTTTGGTTTACCCAATTACCTAAACTGATTACACCTTCAGTCCATAAAGTTGACAGTAAGGAATGAAATGGAAATTTGTACTAATGTATATATTTCATGAACTGTTAAAATATTATAATACATTCCAGCCATGTATTCATTCCAGTTCTACACCATATGTTGTGTCTTTTCGGCTTTTCTCGGTTAGAGGTCGCCACAACGGAACTCCGGTCCACTAATGAGTGGTAGTTGAGTTTTATGTGCCAAGTTATCAGCCCTGATGCACAACCTTCAACGAAGGTACGCCCATTCACGCATGTCTCCACACAGAAGACGCTCTAGCTGAGAATCGAGCCAGACAGCATCTTACTGCAAGGCAACAACGCTACCTCAGCACCACCACCGCTCCAATTCTACACCATATACTGTTTTTTAAAACAAAGGCACTTATCCATGATAGCTATGAAATGGATATGATACCCTTAAACTTGAATTGCAGGCACATATTTTTTATGTAGAATTCTACTCTGGTATTCTTAGTTCTGTGGTGAGGTATACTTTGGCCAAGCTTAACAGGGCACTGCTTTTGATTTTGTTAGCAGAATAAGCTAGCTAGTATCATATGCTATTGCATAAAAACAATAGGATGAAGATGTAAGAATAAACATGTACACCACTGTAGCTTTTGGAACAAGTAAGATGCACAACTTTAGAGCACTCCTGCACTGATAATTAACACATTGCATCTCCTTTGCAACATTAATAGATTGAACACAACAGCTCAGTAACATGGATTCAGTATTTGTGCATCCCATAGCACTGTCACTCTGTGCCATGAAAAACAATATAGTGATACATATACCAAAACCAAAAGCAGACATGTAGCCCACAGTGCAGCCACAATATAAAACCGTTACCTGTTTTAGCAAACATTAAAATTCAGTCTCATAGTGAAACTGGAAGCCATAAATGTGAATATGCTAAACTGCACTAGATTGTAGAACCTCGATCATCTATGGATCAGCCACAGTAAGTGGCATTTACATTACTTTTGTCAGTTTAGACCAAGAACTAAATCAGTGCTGCTAGATGATGACGTTTGTAAATGTTTGCTTAGACAATGCATCTCATGGTAAAAGTGAATATGCTTGATTTAGTCTATGAACAAGGTTGTGGAGGGCATCATGAGGCTGTTTCTTATACTTTTTATATATAGGATTCTTTACCTTTTTTGGCACCATTTTAAAATCATTTGCTGTTTATTTATTTCTGTGTCTGCTATTAGACATATAGAACAAGATCTTTCTATCCTATATAATGTGGCTGTCATTTAGTTTGGGCTATGCGTTTAGTGATACTGTTGATCATTTTATTTTATATGTTTGCTGTTTATATAATTAACTGTTTTTTTTTCTTTTCCTCTGGTTTACCCTTGTGCATCTGAACTAGATCTATTGATTTATCTTGTGATCTTCATATCAGGACAGAGTCCACTATCTTGGGATATTATTTACAGCAGAAATATGGCCTTGTCATGCTTTTTGGCAACAGTTGCTATCCTTTCCTTAATGTGCATGTTGTGCATGTCTATGTTCTTCAGATTTAATAACACATTTGTATTTTTACTGGAGTGCAGATTTGTGAGTGACTATGTAGCTCAGTTCTTCTGTATAGGTTCATAGGTTTATACTAGGCAATCTGCCCTAAGGCATTTATAAGCCTAGCCCAAATTTTTGTGGCTTACGCCACCCCTTATATGAAAAAATACTGTGCCCATTAGTTTGTTGTGCCTCTGTCCAGCAGTGACACAGAGATGATTCCCGGGGTAAACCTACGATCTCCCATCCACAGGTCAAGATTTCTTTTGAACAGAGCCAGCGAGGTGCTCTGCCTCACATGGACCGGGACTCTATTCCACAGCATAGGGAGTCTCTGAGTGATAAATCTATCCCTCCAGCACATCCTATTTATATCCGTGCTAAGGTTTAAGTCGCTTGCTCTAGTGGTTTTGGTGGATTTGGATTTTTTGAGGTGGAGTATGTCCATTAATTCCGGGTTGGACATGGCCTTGTATGTCAGGCACATGTCACCTCTGAGCAGACGGTATGCGACTGAATAGAGCTGGAGTTTCTTCAATCTGGCAGCATATGACAGATTTTGGAGTCCCTTTATCCTTTGGTGAGGAACTTTTGGGGTCTCTCCAATTGCTGCAGATGTCGGGCGAGATACATCCCGAATGGGGCATTGTACTCGATCATTGGTCTGATAAGTGAAGAGTACAGGGGAACAATGACCTCACTAGATCTGGATGTGAATCCCTTCATGATCAGGTGGGCAATGTAGAAGGTCTTTCTAACCACTTTAGCAACGTGAGTGTCAAAAGAAAGGCCACTGTCAACCTGGGTCCCCAGGTCCCTGATAACCTCTTCTGTGCTTAGTGGATTGCCACCTATATGGTAGCTTGGGGTTACCTTGTTTTTCCCGAAGGGTATGACTATACATTTTTTGGCATTTAACTTCAGGCCATGGCTCTGGCACCAGCTATCTGTTTCCGTGAGTCCCTTCTGAAGGATATCCGTGTCTGATGCACTTTCCACTATGGCGCCCAGTTTGCAGTCGTCTGCAAACTTTCTCAGCCAAAGTCCTCCCATGTTGGCCTGTACTTCTGAGAAGTAGATGCCGAACAATAGGGGGCCAAGGACCAAGCTGTGTGGGACACCACTTGTGACCGGCTTGGAGTCTGACATAGCGCTAGCAACTCTAACCCTGTGGGTTCTGTCCTTAAGCCAGTTTGCAACCCATCTTGTGACATATGGGTTTACATTTAAGCTGGTAAGTTTTTCTACAATACCCGAGTGGAGTATTGTGTTGAAAGCCTTTGCAAGGGCAAGGTAGGCTGTATGGACTGCCTTTCCCTCATCAATGGCCTTGGTGACTGTTTTGAAGAAGTCGACCAAGTTCAAAAGGCATGATCTTCCCTTGACAAAGCCAAACTGGGTTGGGTCTAATGTCTGCAAGTCCCTTATATCTTTGTTTATGAGCTCCATTATGATCCTCTCCATAGCTTTGCAGACTAGACTTGTTAAGCTTATGGGGCGGTAATTACCAGGGTCCGTAGAGGCACCGCCTTTGTGGAGTGGGACCACAGTTGCCGTACGCCACTCCTTGGGCACGTATCCTGTGGTAAGGCTGAGATTAAACAGCTGCCTTATGTGCGGGTTTAATTCCTCATTTAGCTCGTGTAGCACACAGCTGGGGACACCATCCGTTCCCATTGATGCTGTGTTTTTAGCTTTAGAGAGAGCAGCTTTCACCTGCGCATTTGAGATGTCTGGGAGGCTACACTCCGCTGGGATAGTTATCTCTCCTTTAGGGGGGAGAGGGGGGTGAAGTTTGCACTGAACCTGTCTGCCAGTATGTTGGCAATGTCTGCGGGTTCAGTGATTTTTGTATCATTTTGGACTAATTCTGAGCATATCTGGGAGTTTCCACCCAGGTTCCTAACATAGCTGAAAAAGGCCTTATGATTGTCCTTTGAATCCATGGCAATTTTTCTCTCAAAATTGGCCTTAGTTGATTTTATGAGTGCTCATATTTTTTACTAATAATGATCAGGGGTGACTTCCCTTTTATGGATTTTGTTCTATCATGTAATAGCTTTCTCCTCTTATTGTAAAGTTTGTTAATGGCTGGGGTCCACCAGACTGGACGTTTGCCCTTTGTGGAAAGAGTCTTGGTTTTATTTGGGATTGCCTGATCCATGCAGTCCTGGAGGTGTTCATAGAAGGCATTTGTAAGGGCTTCCGCAGCTTGGGTTGTGGTTTCCACTGGCTCAGGGGCCTTGAAGGATACCACACCAGTCTTGAGTAGTGTGAAGTTTGCTTTAGAGAAGTTCTTCACTGTGGTCTTTTTTGTTTGGGGTGGGGGTGGAATGTGGATTTTCAGTGAGATTAGTTTATGATCATATCTCACCAATGAGGGATATACTTCCGGTGTGGAGCATTTTGTCCCCATGTTTGTGATAATGAGATCTAGTATATTTTCTCCTCTCGTGGGAACAGTGACTAGCTGTTCCATGGCATTTGAATTTATGAACTCCAGGAACCATTGGGCTAGAAAGTTAGGGCTTGAGTAATGTTCCCAGTCTATATTCGGGTAGTTGAAGTCACCCAATATGATGGTGTTTGGAGATACATTTATACCCTCCAGTGTCTTCAGGAAGGCTATGTGGGGTTCCTGAGTTTGAGAGGGTGGCCTGTAGCATGCTACAATTTGTAGAGCAGTTTTGCCTATGGTTAGTTGCACCTGGATGGTTTCCGAGCTTGCATTGCCACCAACCTGGAGGTGTGGGTATCCTTTATGAATATAGATACACAGCCTCCTTTTGTGGTCTGGTCCGGGTTTTGGGGCCGGAACCCATGATATGAGGTAAAACCTAATAGTGCCGGGGTGCTCTCAGGAGCCTTGAACCAGGTTTCAGTTACAGCACAGACATTGATGTTCTCCATACTGAGAAGGGCCTCGAGTGCGTGCATTTTGAGATTTAGACTTCTGGCATTGAGCAGCATTACCCTCAGTTTCTTCCCATTTTTGTTTTCTAGGGTGGTAGGTTTAGAATTTGAGCCTTGCCTAAAAAAGGCACTATGGGGGTGGCAAGAGCCTTAGCCAATATCAGGAATCCCAGGGGTGACAGGTGCAAGCCGTCCCTTGCGAAGCAGCGTGGCTTGTCAAGCATGTCATCCCAGGCAGACAGACACTGGATCCCCTTTGAATGACACCAGACATTAAGCCAATTGTTAAAGCTGATCATCTTTTCTCTATATTGTGGCATCATTCTTGGTGAAGGAAGTATACTGCTCAGGGTTAGGGTCATACCTGCCTGGGCTACATAATCAGAGAGCTCCTCTATGTCTCTTTTCATGTAGTCCAGGGAGGTACGTCTCAGGTCGTTCACACCAGCATGGACAATGACTGTGTCATATTTGTACTTGCCGTGGAGTGACCCGAGTGCTTGTGTTATGTGGCGGATTCTAGCACCCGATAGGCAGCTTACTGTGACCCTCTCCTTGTTCAGCCTGGTGAGTGGGACGTCAGTGTGTCTGACTATGGAGTCAGCTATGACAAGTATGTTTGGTGTTGTATTTGGCATTAAGGGCTGTGACTGCTTTGCACACTGCTTTTGTGGTTTATGTGTTGCTTGTGGGGTGTATTGAGGTAGCAGTTGTTTGGATGTCTGCTTTGGAGGCCTCTGCTGTTTAGGTAAATTTTTACTCAGAGCCTCCGAGTATGTCTTTGTGTGTTTATGTGTTTGATTCAGTGGTGTGGTAGCATTATGTGAGGCTGGTTTTGTGGTGTGTGTAGTTGCCTTCTCCTCCTGTCTGGTCTTGCCAGTCCAGAGTTGAGAGAGCTCAGCCTCCAGTTTGGCTAAATAGCTGCATCTCTCGCAAGTATTTGTGTTATGTGGGAGGAGGAGAGGGTTGTCTGTATACATGAGGCAGTTATAACATTGCCTCAAGATTCCCAGATTCACCAGCTGGACCGGAGAGGAGATTGACAACTGACCTTTGGACATGCTAGAATAATATTGGGAATTCCTTAATAATTGAAAACAAGGGTCAGTGGGGAGTGAGGGTGTAGTGCTTTTAATTTTTAGTGCTGACTTATATAATTGCTTTAGTGAGCAAGTGCCAGGTAACTTGAGTGCAATGTGTTACAAGTAACTAAATGCAAAAACGACAAACAGTAACTTTCAAGTGAAACAAGGAAATAAGTACAGTAAGCAATGCAGATATCACTAGTGATCCACAGAAGTGCTGAGAAGCTGCGTATTAGTTGGAATTAGCTTCCAGGGAAATAACAAGCAAACAAACAACAAGCATATAAACAAAGCTAGATTCAGCAGGCCTGGATCTAGTCTATGCTAGAGCAAACAAGGTGTACCAATTTCAGTAAGATACAGTTCAAATATTCAGGCACTATAAACCTTTAACCAGAAATTCCCAGCTCAGAAGGGCAGAGTCCAGCCTCTTCTCCCACAAGAGTGCAGACCACGAACCTTCTTAATGTAAAATAACTGGCCTGAAGCCCAATTGCCTAAACCAGAACTAATACACTTGGACACTGGGCTCTCAATCAGCAGTTCCCAACTTAGAAGGATGAAAGTTACCTGTCCTGCCACCACATTGCTTGCCACAAACCTTCCTAATGTAAAACAACTGGTCTGAAGCCCAAGTGCTTAATCCAAAAGACTTAGAATGATAGCTACACTTTAATCAAGTTACAACCAAGCAGTAATAAATACAATTGAATACTTTAGGGAATGTCTGGATTAGTGCTCAAGTTACACAAACAAAGCTAGATCCAGCAGGCCCGAATCCAGTCTATGCCACAGCAAACAAGGTGCACCAACTTCAGTAAGAAGCAGTTCAGATATGCATGCACTATAAGCCTTTAACCAGAAATTCCCAGCTCAGAAGGGCAGAGTCCAGCCTCTCCTCCCACAAGAGTGCAGACCACAAACCCTCTGAATGTAAAATAACTGGCCTGAAAGCCCAAGTGCTTAAACCAGAATTAATACACTTTTAGAATAACAGACACTGAGCCCTCAATCAGCAGTTCCCAACCTAGAAGGATGTAAGCTACCTGTTCTGCCACAACAGTGCAGACCACAAACCCTCTCAGTGCAAAACAACTGGTCCGAAGCCCAAGTGTTTAAACCAAAAGCCTTAGAATGAGTTACACCAAGCAGTAATAAATACAATTGAGTATTTTTAAGATAATGCAAAAGTTGAATGAAGTAGGTAGAAACACAAGTACAGTAAAAGCAGATGAAATTTTTTTTTTTTTTTAATCTGAACAAGTGCTGAGATCAAAGAAACAGATTTGAGTGCTGAAACTAGAACACTGGCTAGTTATAAGAAAAAAAAACAAGCTAGAAGGCTTCCCTCAAACACAGAAGGGCTTGGGGGCTCAGAAGCCTACAAATAGTCTATACCACTTAACAGGAAAGGTAGGAAATAAGCTTAATTTTTTTTTGTCTGTTTCCCAGATGCTCTCTTTGTACACAGTAGGAGTGCCTGAAATCAGAATATGATCTCACTGCACTCAGTTGAGTGAGCAAATGAGATGAGCCCAGAGGCAGGCTGAGGGGCGGGCAGTTTCAAGGCCACTAAGATTAACACCAAAACAAAAACAGGGAGGGTTGCTGGGAATAACTAAAGAGCAGAATAACTACCAGTTCAGTTAAATATTCCTTCAACACAGTTTAAATCAAATTAAATACTGTATTTTTTTTTAAAAAGTGCAGATAAAGGTACTTAAATTCTCTTATACGTCCAGTTGAATATAACCAAGATCTTAGCCGGCCAAAGCTGAGGTTTTTAAGCAGAAAATATTTCACAATGCACCATTTAAATAGGCAAGGACAGGAAATCAAAGAATGTGGCTACCCCCACACATGTAATTACTAGCAAATAACAAAATTCAGCAAACACTAGCTTCAGTTCAAGTTACTAAAGAGCAGAATAACTGCCAGTCCAGTTAAATATTCCTTCAACACAGTTTAAATCAAATTAAATACTGTATTTTTTTTTAAAAAGTGCAGATAAAGGTACTTAAATTCTCTTATACGTCCAGTTGAATATAACCAAGATCTTAGCCGGCCAAAGCTGAGGTTTTTAAGCAGAAAATATTTCACAATGCACCATTTAAATAGGCAAGGACAGGAAATCAAAGAATGTGGCTACCCCCACAACTGTAATTACTACAAATAACAAAATTCAGCAAACACTAGCTTCAGTTCAAGTTACTAAAGAGCAGAATAACTGCCAGTTCAGTTAAATATTCCTTCAACACAGTTTAAATCAAATTAAATGCTGTATTTTTTTTTTTTAAAAAGTGCAGATAAAGGTACTTAAATTCTCTTATACGTCCAGTTGAATATAACCAAGATCTTAGCCGGCCAAAGCTGAGGTTTTTAAGCAGAAAATATTTCACAATGCACCATTTAAATAGGCAAGGACAGGAAATCAAAGAATGTGGCTACCCCCACACCTGTAATTACTAGCAAATAACAAAATTCAGCAAACACTAGCTTCAGTTCAAGTTACTAAAAAGCAGAATAACTGCCAGTTCAGTTAAATATTCCTTCAACACAGTTTAAATCAAATTAAATACTGCATTTTTTTTTTAAAAAAAGTGCAGATAAAGATACTTAAATTCTCTTATACATCCAGTTGAATATAACCAAGATCTTAGCCGGCCAAAGCTGAGGTTTTTAAGCAGAAAATATTTCACAATGCACCATTTAAATAGGCAAGGACAGGAAATCAAAGAATGTGGCTACCCCCACACCTGTAATTACTAGCAAATAACAAAATTCAGCAAACACTAGCTTCAGTTCAAGTTACTAAAGAGCAGAATAACTGTCAGTTCAGTTAAATATTCCTTCAACACAGTTTAAATCAAATTAAATACTGTATTTTTTAAAAAAAAAGTGCAAATAAAGGTACTTAAATTCTCTTATATGTCCAGTTGAATGCCCTGCACACTCATCCATGCGCCTATCATTTTCAGTCTAGGGATATACAGTGTAGTGTGTTGCTACTGTTCCTATATTTTTATGTCAGTCAGACTTCCCCATCTGGATTTCATGCATTTAATTATTTTATGGGCCATTATTTGTACCATGGCATTTTAAAGCATTAAATGTAAGCTGACTTTAATCTAAAGCATTGATCCATATCTAGCCTGTGACTATTTAGAAGTCCTTCATGGTCCATAATTTTCAGCCTGTTTTTGTTCTGCATATTTTTGTCGTTATTGCCAGCCGCTCTTACCTTTGGTAGGCATATTACTTCTGAGCAACATCTATGATTGTTTTTACTGATGTCCTTGTTTCTGCATGTTGCAGGGAATGCTACACAGTACTTCAGTACAGTTTTCTTGCACAGAAACAATAGTGAGATAAAAATACTCAGCATCTTCTTATCTGATACTTACAAGAACAGAAGAAAAAATGGTGAAGCAAGAGGCCTGTAAATGAACCAAAGCATGCTACAGTATTTGCAACAGGTTGTTGCCTCTTGAATATTGTACTGAGCTCTAATCTTATTCACCTCAATTCCAAATAGGAAAATGAGCAATTCAATTTGTACAGCATCCCCTTTTGTCTGCACATCATTTGTATTTATTTATTATTTATTTATTTATTTGATATTTGTTGACTGGGATAGTCTGACTGGGTTGAAGCCCTTTTTCAGTGGAGGCCCAGGGAGAAAATCCCCAAACTAAAATTATACAATATTACATGTCACAGTAAATGTATAATACAATGTGATTATCTACAAAAGCATTAACAAAAATGAAGGCAAAAGAGACATTGTGTACAATTGTGGTTAAAACAGGTAGTTATAAAAGTGACACATATTTAAGAGATAGTAGACAATGGTCAGATCAGCAAATTAGTAGTAGTATTCTCCGGGGGTGGTTTTAGTAGGAGTGGGTACCACAAGAGTACAGTAGAGGTAGAATTGATAATAGATGTTAGTTGCAATAATAGTACAGCAGAAGTCCAGATTTGATAAGCAAGGATGGCAGTGGAGAGTCATATCATAATAGTAAAAAGTGACTGGGTTGGAGAAGATGTTGTGGTGCAGAAGAAGGAAAATGAGTGTTAGGTAGAAGAGGTGGAAAACAAGGGAGAGGGGTAATAGGATTAGGACTGGATTTGGGGAGGTTAGTTACAGGGACATGTCCAGGTGTGGCTGAGGTAATGTTTGAGGGATTTCATAAATTTGTATGTGTGGGGTATGCTTCTTAGGGTCAAAGGAAGCTTATTCTAAAGGATGGCAAGTGAGTAACTGCATAGACTCTGGCCTGCAGATTTTTTGTAAGCTAGGTTTCTGTGAGATTAAACATTTGTGTGAGGTTCAGAAGTTCATTTGGGCTGTCCACAATAGAAATAATCATGGAGTCATACATGTACTGTATGAGTGATGACTGGGGACAGGATTTATAAAGTTCATTGGTGAAGATGTTGAAGAGGAGGGGTCCAAAAATGGAGCCTTGTGGGACTCCAGTTTTGATGGGTAAAAAGGGAGAGAGAGAGCCGAGAGACATTTGACAGATTGTTGCCATTCAGAAAGGTAGCTGTTAAACCAGGATATAGTTGCAGAGAAGAGGTTGAGTTGGGAGAGTTTAGAGAGGAGGATAGGGTGGGAGACAGTGTCAAAGGCTTTGGACAGGTCTAAGAATAGGCAGTAAATGAGTTTATTGTTATCTCTGGCTAGGGAGATGGTATTGGAGAAGGAAATGAAAGCAGTGGAGGTCCTGTGATGTGGGCAGAAGCCATGTTGGGTAGGGGTGATCAGGTTGCCTTGAATTAGGTGGGCCAAGATTTGTTTGTGTACACAGTGTTCAAGCATTTTGGAGAGGGGAGAAAGTATGGCAGTTGGCCGAAAGTTTGAAAGTTTAGTGGAATTACTACCTTTGTGTATGAGTATGGTATAGAATTTTTTCCATAGGGTAGGAACAGTTGATTTGGAGCTAGAGCAATTAATTAGGATGGAGACAGGGTATGCTATTGATGTAGCAGCAATTTTAGGAAGAATGCTGGCAGTTTGCCACCTGATGGGGAGCATGGTTTACATTTTAGGAGGAGTTTTTTAGTGTAGCTTGTGGGAACGTGTGCTTAGAGAAAAAGGGGAAGACTCTTGATTGGGGTTGTGGGTGGTGAAGGGTAGGGTTGGTTAGAGGAATGCATACGTTTGCTGATGGTGTCAATGAAGTAAGAATTGAAGATGGATGCAGTTTCAAGGGGTGTGTTGTTGGGGCAGGAGCTGGGTGTTGAAGGATTTCCTGGATGGAGTATTTGGTTGATACTGTTTCAGAAGTTCTTGGGGTTTCTGGAGTGTGTAATCTGGGGTTGAAGGCAAACATTCTTTTTATTGTTATTGATGTGTTTTTAGTGAGATTGCAGAGCTCTCTCTCTCTTTGGTAGTATGGGGAGATTTTGTCTTGGACCAAAGTTTCCAGGCAGCATCTCTTTTTTGAATTAGAGACCAAGTTGTGTTGGTGAGCCATGGGGAGATGTGGGATTTGACTCTAATAGTGTGTATAGGAGCAAGGGAATTGAGTGCATTAAGGAAGATAGAGTTAAAGTATGATACAGCTTCATTGAGAGGTAATGTAAGAAAAGTGGACCAGTCTATAGCTGCGAGAGAATTATTGAAAGTCTCAGGGTTAATGTTAGTCAGTCTTCAACATTCTTTGAATTTGTGGGGTTTGGGAATATGGGGGGAGAGTCAAAGAACTCATATTGGGCAATGGTCACTGATAGAGTCAGGTAGTGTTTCACGCTGTACATAATGGCTGAGATTAGAAACAAGAATCCAGTCAATGACAGAAGTGGAATTGGTGGATTTGTTGTGGAAAGTGGGGAGGAGATGAGTTGGGTATATAACCATAAAGGTTAATGGAGGTGGTAGGGGAGTTAGCTGTGAGGGTCAGCCAGTTGATATTAATATCTCCTAGTATAATGGTCTCATTAGGGATGTGGTCTGAGATCCAATTTAGAATCTGCTCTAGTAGGGGAATGTTAACCCCTGGTGGAATGTGGATGGCAGCTATTGTTACTGTTTTGTGATTCTTGGGTTTAAAGTTGGCTATGAGGAGCTCAGCTGGGTGAAAGGTGGGAAGAGGATTTGGAAGGAGGGTTAAGGTAAGGAGGTTGGAGAACAGGATAGCAACTCCACCTCCTTTCTTATGGGTTCTATCAAGGCTTAGTATGTTGTAACTTGGAGGGAGGAATTTGTTATCGGTATTGTATGGTTTAAGCCAGGTTTCTGAGAGAGCACCTATGTTTGGTGAGTATTGAGCTATCCAAGAGTGGAATTCAGTTATTTTATTAAGGAAACTGTGGATGTTGATAGAGTAGAAGGAGAGATATTTGGGAGTTTGGTTAGGTGTGAATGGGGAGATGTGTGGGGTAATAGAAGAGGCAGTCAGCATATTCTGTGGGCCGGAGTTGGGGTAAATATCACCAGTGAGTTGTAGGGTGTTAACAGGGTGGATGTGAAGTTATGTATGCAAATAGGGTATGGGGTATTTTTGTTTTATTCTGTGAAGTGAGTATACTTTGGGAGGTAGGGTGATTTTGGGGAGAGTAGATTCTTTAGAGGAGAAGAGTATGGGTGATACAGGAAAGCTGTAGTGAGTGTTGTGAAGATGAGAGAATTGTGCAGGCCATATTAGTGGGTGAAGGACTGTGTGAAAGAAAGAAGAAAGATGGAAATGGAATGTGAATGACAGAAATGCCAAGTGAGTATAAATGAGTGGGGGGAGGGGATGATAAAGAAAGTGTCTAGAGAAATGGGAGGGCGGTCTAGAGGAATTAGAGGGGGGGTGGATGGGGAGGTTGGTACTGATAGGTTATGGTTACAGCAGGTGGAGAGTAAAGAGGGGAGGAGTGCAGTAGGTGTGTGGACGAGTGGGAAGGGTTATGGTGGGAGAGGTGTATTCTGATTGGAATGAGCTGCAGGAAGTAGGAGTTGGGAGAGGGTGGGGTAATGGGGTTAACTATAAAGGAAATTGATATGGGGATGGGAATAGGGGTAGGGTAGGGGAGCCGAGTGAGCCCAGGCATAGCGAGGGCGAACGGAGTGCGTAGAGCCAGGATACAGTAGGCAGCAAGATTGTCGAAAAACAATGTGTGACATAGTGGGATGCAGCTGAAAAAGCTGTCACTAGGTATAAGGTAGGAGAATGTGTATGTATGTGTATGTGAGAGCAGGCTAGAGTGTGAGGGAGCACAAAGTAGTGGCAGCTTTGCAAGAATGTGGATGAGAACAGGTCTATGGGGGTGAAGAAATAGACTGGAGTTTATGAGTCAGAAGGTAAGTGTATTGGATATAAGAAAGAAAAATAATGGGAGAATGTCAGAGAAAATAGTGAGGACATAGTGTAATGGAGGGGGGGGGGCAGAGGTCTGATACAGGAGTGTGCAGGTGACCTTACAAAGAAATATAAAAAAACAGCAGGGTAAGATGAAGTATTATATGTACTTCATACAAGTAAGTTAGGTGTGCAGCTGTAGCAATTCAGGTTGTGCTAAGGACGTGTAGCTGGTGGAGGAGAGGAGTAGCTTGTATTCCCATTAGCAAGCCACTGCTGAAGGTAATATCATCCTAAGGTACAGGTGCATATGTATATATTTATGCTACTTTCTTTATGATTCTTACACCACTGATTATATATTTTGTAAAATATCTTTCTTGAAAGTTGCTGGGTAAAACTGCTAATTCAGTTATACTTATTAAAATGTTTGGTACTTTTCTGTTAAACCCCTACCACTTCGCGCTGCTGTGTTGTAGTGGTATGAAGTAGGGAGGAGCTGCCTGAGTTGTGTCCTTGCGTACAGAAAGTATGTTTGACATGAAGTTCTTCTCATTGAGAAGGACCCAGTGATCAGTAGCAGATTGTCAGGTATGAACATTACAAATGACCGCTGTCGACACTTCACACTGCTGTGTTGTGGTGGTATGAAGTAAGGACGAGCTCTCTGAGTTGTGTCCTTGCATACAGAAAATATGTTTGACATGAAGTACTTGTCATTGAGAAGGACCCACTGGTCACTAGCAGGTTGTTAGGTATGAGCACTACAAATGACCGCTGCCAAACAGCTGCCTTCCTTCCTTCCTTTGTAGTATTGGAGGGAGGGTATCAGCTGGGAGCCCTGAAGCTTATGGTTTTGTGTAAATGTTTAGAGGGCTGTTTCATATGAATTACAACTCTCTGTCTTCCTCCCTCTCCAGAGACGAGTGTTTCTGCATCAGCCAACAGCTGCCACAATACTAAAACCGGCAAATCAATTCCTTCACTAGGCCCGGCAGGCAGCCATAGAAAGAAAGTGTCTCTGTCTCCGCCATTTCCTCTACCGGTAAGTACATGCATTCTACTGGTCTGACAATTACATTTCTATTGTGTTGTGTTCTTCTGCACTGTGTGAATGCCATGCACTGTCTGCTTGGCTAAACAGAAACAAGGGTTCCAAACTGCCGACGAAATACTGCCACAACACAGCAGCATGAAGTGGTAGGGGTTTAACGGAAAATTACCAAATGTTTTAGTTTATAAATAGATTGCATCATAATTAGAATATGAAATTATTCCAAGAAATATAAACCTCCTTTTAGAAGATAATTCCAGAATTAATGGTCTGTTATAGATAATATCTCAAAATCTCACCTGCATTCATACTCCATTGAAGGATTTGAATACTTATGGCCTTGTAGTATTTAACTATTCCAAATCATTTTCTTCAGCTGTTTCTTTCTTTGAACTCAATGTCTTAACCATAATCTTTTGGCAAACTATCAGCGATTGCTAAATTTGTCAACATTTTCCTTAAGCTAACCTCAGACTTTTAATCAAAGTTAAACAATAAGTGTCCACAAGTAATGGCATTCCTGCACTATTTTCCTTGTTAATGGTATTCAGGAAAGTACAGTAGATCATGCTGCTGAAGCCTATTAAAACAAATCCCAGCATGTGTGCTTTTACCCCATTAACTGTTTTGTTTACATAATAAAACACATGCATTTTTTTTTTGCGTAGCAAGTTGCTTTTAGTTTTTGGCCATGCTTCTTTTCCATTTTCCTAAATTATTTTATCATCTTTTGTCAACTATGTTAATATACATTGTTTCTTACCATCACTTCCCAAAGTGTACCCTTTCCTATACTATATTTACCCATTTCCTTGCTTTTTAATATTAACTGTTTTCTCGTCTGCGTGCTCCTCCACTATATTCACACAGGGTTCGTGTTAAGTATAACAGTTTAGTAACGCTTGCAGGAATGATGCAAATTTAGGAAATAGTACTTTTGCTAAAGAATTGACAGTGAACCTTGATAATGCCCCTAATGCTGAAAAAAAATTGTTGGCTTCCCCACCACTGATCAATGGCTACTTTACTTGGTTCCAGGTGTCTGCTCACAGTAAATAGAAAGAAATTATTGATAGCAGTTCTTTTCAGTGAAATCAAGGCACTGCAGCATCGCAGTTTGTGTGAGACCACAGTACACAAGTCTCAGGATTTTCTTCTTTTTCACTTGTCATGGTAGAGCTGTTATAGATAAACAAACGCAATTTGTGATTTTTCTGTTTTCTCCAAGACTGTATGACAAATTAGTTAGTATATGAATATAAGGAGTATGGCGTCCGCTCCAACATTGGAAATGCAGGGGGATGTAGTCTGCTGCAAAACATGTAGGTTGAGTTATTTTATTGTTTTAGGCATTTATCTTTTAGTGTTTGTGATGACAGCATGATTGTTCATGTTATTTTCAAAGGAAGCAGTTAGTTGCAGTTTATGAAACTGGATTGCTGGGGCTTTATTTTTATTTATTCTTTGAGATTCATTTACATGCTGTGAATATGTTCATCTATGCCCATCTGTGGGATTCTGTTTCTCTGTCTGTCACATTAATGTCCATTCTACTTGACAGCCTTAATTCTTGTGTCTATATTAGAACACCGAACATTTGAAATGTCGAGTGTTCTAATATCGACCCGTTTTCAGCGAACGCTGAAAATATCGAAGAAACAGGAAATTGAATTCTTTCCTAGGGAATGAATTCAGTTGTCCATTTCTGTTGCTTCCCTATTTTCAGTGCTGTGGTGGAAAGTTACGGGTCGGGTTCAGGTAACTGTGTGATTGTGTGGATATGTGGGTTAGGGCGGATTAGGTGAGTTAGGGTTAGGGCATGGGTCAGGTAAGTGTGTGGTTGTGTGGAAGTGTGGGTTAGGGTGGATTAGGTGAGTTAGGGTTAGGGCACGGGGAGAAGTGACTGTGCAATAGTGACAGACCTTAGGGTTAGGGTTTGGGTTAAGGTAAGTGTATGTATAGTTTAGTGTAGGGTTAGGTGTAAGAGTTTAGGTGTATGTGTGTGGATTACTGTTTGTTTGGTGTGCTTGTGTTGTGTGTATGCGTTTTGGAACAGCAAATTTTTTCCTTAGGAAAAAATTCGCTGTTCCAAATGTTCGATGTTTTTTTTTTTTCGATTGCTAGGGTTGACATTTGACATTTTGAATGTCCGGTGTTCTAATATAGACCCTAATTCTTGTTCCCTTCTTTTCAGTATTCTGACCAGGCTTAATTTGCATCTTTCTACCTTCTCACAGTTCTTTTTTTTCACGCCCACCTTTCTCTTATGTCTACTCTACAGCACATTTCCCTGATCCCCAGAAATCCCTAACATTACCTTATTTATATTTTCCTACAAATTAAGTGATGAAGAAAGAGTATAGCCTGCATCATATTTCAATGCTTAACATTTCTAAGAATGATGGAAGCACTGACTCATCTTATCTAAGAAGAAAACTACCTGTATACCCTGCAATGTTTTAACAAATTGCTTCTTTTTTATGAAAAATGACTGAGGGTTAAATTATTTTAGGGTTTTAAGCCAAGGAGGTATAGATGCCTAACCTACTTTCAAATAACTTCTGTCTTCAGCTCCCCCTTTTTTATTCCATTCATCTAATTAACTGACCTTCAGTTGTAGTCTATTAGCTTTACACATATTAATTTAATTTCTGTCTTGCCATAGGTTTTATGTTTGCAGGTATAAGGTTACTTAATAAGAATGACCACCTCGCAGAATCATGCAATCCCTTCAGCTCCTTCCCATCTCTACTACTGTACATTTAGCTATCTTAATAGTGGCATGGAGACAATAGAGCTCTACTGTTCTGGAAGTTGTTTTATCAGATTCATTATCACCATTATCCTAAGAAGTCACAGTTTGAAAGGTGCAACATTTACATTTTTTTTGCTAGCTGCTTGGCTAAAAATGGCATTTTTGTTACTTATGACAGTACTAGCCAAACAGGTTTTACCAGTGCCCTTTCTTCCTACATTTAAAGCATAGCTTTTCATAAGCTAACATGTTCTATTTGCTGGGACTAGCAAATTTCCAGTTAGTACGCTCAATTCTAAACAAAGCTTCATTTGCTAGCAGTTGTTCAATTAGCACAACAATCTCAGTAAACTTACAATCACTCTGAAAAGTCCATGTATGTAAATTATTTGGGACTAACTTTTTTTTTAATTTGTCAATAGCTTGCTCTTCTTATTCTGACCACAAGTCCAAAACATGTTTTAAATTTCATATTTGATATCTTAAGATTTTATTGGTATTAAATTTCCAGGTATGAAATTGCTTGAGATTTACGAGACACATCATCCTTAGTGAGTAGCTCTTTTTTCAGTTTGTTGTTTTCCAAACCATCTGTATATTCCATGTTCATGTAAGCTTTAACTGCTTCCCCTGTTAACTGAGAAGACAAAAATTTGGCTTAATTAACCTAAGTCTAATGTTCCTGAGTATCATACCTCTCATAAGCCTTGGGGTATGTCTCAATGTCACTGTCTTTGCTGAATATCTTTGGTATTAGGGTGATTTCTGGAGTGTCCAACACAGATATTAGCAAGTATATGTATTCCTCTAGACTAACCACTTGTTTGTCAGTTGTCTCACTTTTTTCTTGAAAGTTCATCATAGAATCCATCATGACTGTGATATTCTGCCCCATAGCTCCCCAAAATATTTCCATTTTGAGAAAGCCCTTCTTTCTTCTCATCTGTGGCAATTAGTAAAAAGATATGTGCAGCTGCAGGCTACAGAACAGGAATGAGTATTTTGGAATAACATGTACAATTTGCATTCTGAGAAAACATCAGTGTAGTATGTAACACACACATACCAAAGGCAAAATTTCCATTTTAGCACATCTCTATGTGTGTGTTATTGTTTATATGTGTGTGTGTGTGTGTGTGTGTGTGTGTGTGTGTGTGTGTGTGTGTGTGTGTGTGTGTGTGCGGGGAGGGGGTTATGGCTGTTGTAGTATTTTCTGAAACTATTACCACAGTGATAATACATGCTTAGCTTCAGTCACACTGTTAAGTCATTGTCCCAAGATTTCTGGCACTTTTTTCCCCTTTTGAGGAAAGCCCTTCCATAGAATACTTTATATGTTCATAGGTGTTTACTAGGCTAACTACCACAAGGGCCTTTTTAAGCCTTGCCATGCACCCCAAATCTCTGACAAGTTCTGTTACTCTTAATAAGTGTAAGCAGGGGTCTGAGAGATGATTAATTTACAGGTTGCCTGTGTCCATTAGAGACATAGGTGCCAAACCAGGGATAAATTTAGAAAAAAACATTTAGCTTTATTTTTTTAATTTTAAACAAAACATTCAACATCTTTATCCAGTTTTTGAATGCTTTCCAGCTCTTTTTAAGTTCAACACAGTCCAAAAACAACATAAATATTTGTGTATTCCACTCAGTCTTTTTATGATAACTTGGACCATAACAAATAGAAAATGCATCACTTGTTAGTGGTCATCTCTTTAATCCATGTACTTCTGATTACAGGCCACAGTCAGTGTGACTCACAAGGTCAGACTCCACTCTCCAAGACTTCAACTTCCCTTACATTTTCTGCTCTCTCTTTCTCCTTTATAGTGGTTGCTCCCTCTTCAGCAGGCTCTTCAACAGCTCACCTACAGTGGCCTTCTGTCTCCATAGCCAGTCCATTAATAGGAAGCACAGAATGGCATTCTTCATTCTGGAAAGTGTGTGAGTTAATCCAGTCATATTGTTCCAACACTGCAGCTCCACAGATTCCCAGAAACCTATCTTTCCTACAAATTATAGTCCAGTACTTTAGAATATAACCAAGCTGGTAACAGGTGTAGCACTGGGATCACCTTATCTGTTGTGTGAACTTCTCCCCTCGACTTGTCATTTAGGTTAAATCTTTCCTTAGTAAGTACAGAATATTATGTTTGGTTTCTTATTTGTTATTAATACTTCCTTGGCTGTTTCTAAGATAAAATCCCTCCTCATTGGGTTTAGCTCTGTCTGTAACTGCCGTGTTGAACATATCATTTGCTCTGTTATCATGAGTCTCTGAAATTATTGTATTTTGTCCAAGTTTTCACTTACATCAGACACAAGAGATAAGTCCATTGGCATAGACTTAATGATTGAACTGTATTCATTAGCAAGTACATTTGAGACATTCTGTACACTCATATTTAGACTTAGACAAGGATTCATAAAGGTACCAGGATATGTACACCTCCATGTATATGTGTGGCTCCTTTCTGGGATTCAGCAACTACCTTAAATGGCACTGCATGGTACTTTAACATGAAGACATGCAGCACCATGAAGTGCTGGCCTTGTGGTCATGCTGAATGTTAATGTGGCAGTCCAGGGGAAAAGCATAAGCTAATCAGTCGTGTGAGCTCTCTCCCTGATCTGCCAAGAGGAAGGCATCCACACACTGAATGATTCCAAAAATCACTCAGCTGTGTAGATCAAGACAGCCATCTCCATCACAATGTGGTATTGAACATGGTCAAAAGGCCATGTTGTTTAGTGTTACCCCTCCCCCCCACACACGTCTTTAATGTAGCCAAACTTGTGTTCTATTAATTTTTTTAAGTGATGTAAGAGTTATACTTAAGACCATTCCTGGTGTCTTTTAATCCCACTCCTAATATTGTGGCATTTGTCAAGGGGACTTTAGAGGTATGACAGCCCCCATGCACACTCACACAGACATATACAGATTCATGCACATGACCACATGCACACGCATACACAAAGACATCCAAGTCCACTCATAACTCAGCATGCACTTACAAAAGCAGCCATACACATGCATATGCATACACCCCACTGCCACCTTATGTCTAATGCAGTCTCACTATTTGAAAATAACAGGTGAATTAGAACTTTTGGCTGAATTATTTAACTCAACTGGCTGAGATAACTTACATAGCCAAGTCATTCTTTGAATTGCTTAGCTGTGTGAATGCCTTACAGAAGAATTTCTGGGGGACAGGACATGGCTAATTAGTATAGCCTGCAACCCCCCCCCCCAAATGCCTCATTAGTATATAGCTTGGCCAAGGAGAAAGCCCACCTAAGAGATCCTACAGATGATGTAGAATCCCTGGGTGGGCCTGCCTCTAAATCAGAGAGAGTTAAGTTAGGGCTACCTGCTGATTGTGGCCCTTTCTGAATCTGGCACAAGATTTTCATTTTTTTGGCATTTCTGCTGCATCTTTTTGATGCACTGCTTTATTAGAATCATGCTGCTGTTAATAAACCTCTGCATTTTTTTAATGCGCAAATGCATTTTGAGTTCCTTACCAGTCACTATCAGCTGTTAATTTCTTTCACACATTTAGATTTATTTTGTAAGCTGGGCAATTTAATTGTTATAAGCATGATTCTCAGCACATTTCTTGACTTTCTTTTCAGTGGCTTAGAGTTCTGCTTTTAACAACTCATTCTCAGCTTACACATTCTGATATTTTACTTTTCATTCAAGAAGGAAACTGTTATTTTTTCTTATTTTTCATTTTTTCTCTGTAAACACGCAATATTAGTTTGGGTCTGAAACTGACCTGTCTTTTTGTCTTTCAAATTCCAATACTAGATCGCTTAGCTCTTTTTCATTTTGGTTTGTGTGTAAAGTGTGGAGTGCCATTTGGAAAAGTTAACCATTTAACTGTCTTTTTCATTTCTTTTGCACATATTTTGCTAGTCATAGTCAACAGCATCGTAAAATTTTATGTCATTTTATTTTTGTTTTCAGAGACCATCTGTTACATTATTACATATGAGTTCTCTCTGTTTGGAGACAGTAGCCACTGGCTGTCTAAGAATTTCTGCTTTCTCAGCTTTCTCACTTAGTATCTTGAATATTTCTTGCAGAGCTACCTAACAATGAGATAGAAAAGAGAGTCTTCTTCATTTTCCCTTGTACTTGGTTCTTCCTTTAGCAACTTTTTAAAATGATCTCCACTGCTTTTCATAAGTTCTAGTTCCTTAACAGCACACACAAAATATCAAGTTCTTTTATTTAGCATCATCTATTCCAGCTCTATTAGAACTTTGAGAGCTGCTGCTGTTATTTTCAACCAACGTTTCAATTTGTATTGTTATAGCAATGGGATCTAAAACATCCATTTTAAACGTGCTTATCAGGGATATTTTAATGCAAGCCATCATTTTCATTCTGCTTTACAACAATACTGTCTGTGACCAGTCATCGGCGACTACCATCACCTTTTGTGAACTAATGTTGCTCTGTCTTCGAAGAGCGTGGTATTTGTTTTCCTTTCATGACAGCTGCACAAACATGAGTTTACTCCTTGCCCATTTTGCCTCATTCTAATAAAAACAATTCACAGTCAATTTCACCAGGTATATACAAAATTTTATTTCTTGTGTGACACATTGATCCCCCTTCCCTTTTCATTGTTGGTGCTTTGCTTCTCTTTCATATAACAATGAACCCCCCCAACTTGTTGACAGAGGCTTTTAATTTTAGAATCTGCATGTCATTCTTGCTTTACATAACAAGGAACCCACGCTTCCTTGTGAGAGTGTTTTGCTTTTAAAATAAACATGCCACACCAACTTTTTGTGTCATCAAAGCTTTTATAAAGCAATTTTATATCACACACACACACACAAATACACTTTTTATTTTATTTATCTATTTATTTAGTCAGTTAGTTATATGCTGCAAATGTTTAGTATAACATCAACAAAGAACCTTTCTTTGCAAGATACCCATTAACTGCAACAAACAGTAAGACCACAGGACAAGCATCCTTGTAGAATGCCAGTTCTTTAGTATTAATTTGCTATTCAGGAAGGCTTACATTTTATTTAATTTTCTCTTGTACCTTGCTACAGACAGCACACCATTACATTTTGTATTTAATAAAACTTCATCATTTGTCAGTGCTTTCTACACACTGTACACTTCTCTGGTTTTACATTTACTTCTCAGTAAGCAGGGCTTATACAAGGAAAACTGTCCGCAGTTTCTACCAAAACACTGTACTGCAGAAAAAAATCACTTATCTTCACATAAAATTAAAAGTAATTTCCGCTAGGTATAAAAGCAAGATTATTAGTAAATGAAAGAAATATCAGGCACACACAAGTCTCATATTTTTACTTTTAATGTTACAGCACAACATAATCTGAAATGCTTCTGAAGCTTATTCCATTTTATAGATAGGAAGCTATCCATTATTTACCACACTATCAACTTTTTTTGAAAGACCATGCTCAAAAACACACAACAGCAATACCCCATTTGACCAATTTATAAAACAACCCAGCTGTTCACATAATGCTCACAGTCATGATATGATGAATATGCCAGTGTCAAACAATAGTCTTAATTCATTGCCACCTATGTGGTGTGGAAGCTAACAACCCTAGTCTGTCACACATATCCTTGCATTTCAAAGTATTCCTGAAAATCAACTTAAAATTATAAGATAAACAAACAAACATTTTGTGAACAATAAAATATATTAAAAAGTGTAGTGTATGTGTCTATTTGTGTTCTTTACCTTTCTGCTCAGTCTCAATGCTCTTTCTTCTATCAAACCTGGTGATAAAGTGAAAAAACTAAACAAGTTTTGAAATTATAGCTTTCTTGTATGGTCTCTGTGGAAACCCACATATTTTTCAGTTTTTCATATTATGTGTAATGCCATGTAGCAGTGACAGAGATCAGGATTGATCTATCATGCACTATCACAAATAATAAATTAAGAATATCAATACAGGCAGAAAAAATGTAGATGATATGCAGATAAGTATAAAAGAAAAGTACAAAATGAGCAATTAACTGATGACACAAAAAGGTTTTATAGAGAATTGGGAAACAAGGCAAAAGGAACTGAAACACCACCAAAAAAAGAAATAGATATATTTTGGAGAAACATCTATGAAGATCTTGTGGAACATAACAAAGATGCTGAATGGATACATGAAGTAAAAGAAATAAGACGTTCAAATGTTCAGGATATTAAACAGGATGAAGTAACGGCCAGACAGATTGAAACAAAGTTAAGAAAAGCACCTATTTGGAAAATCTCAGGCCCCAGTGCAGTACCTAACTTCTGGCTAAAGGTATTAACATCTTTACATGAAGATTTAACCATGAGTAATAACTATTTATACATATACCCCAAACGGACACCAACCTGGTTAATAACAGGAAAAACAAACACTCCGACTTAAGAGCGAACCTGCAAGCTATCCTAAAAACTGTAGACAAACAACTTGCCTTCCCACAATGTATAAAATATGCACTGAAATTGATGCTGACAAGAGTTTATAGTCATTTAGAAGAAAACTCAATTCTGACAATAGAACAAAAGGGTAACAAAGAAAAGCCATATGGAGCAAAGAATCATTTGATGTTAAATAAGGTCATAATGAAGTACTGTAAAAAGGGGAAGAATTTAAGTATGACACAGAGAGACTACAAAAAAGCATCTGGCAGTATTCCACATTCATAGATAAAGGAGTTCTTAAAAATGTATAAGATACACCATACACTGATCGATTACATTACAGCGACCATGAAACAGTGGCAAACCACTTTGCAGTTAAGCCATAATAAAGGACAAATTATTATTCCAGGGATAAAAATTCAAAGCGAGATATTCCAGGGTGAGTCTGTTGTTTTCAGGGAGTCAAATTGTAACCATGACCTAATCTGTTAAGTAGACAGCTTAATGGGTTAAGGGCAAGTCAAAAGAGCAGCAGTGACAAAGAGTAAAGATTTCTCATATTCTTTTTGTGAATTATTTAAAACTATATAGTTCATCAGATGAGGTACTGAAAGCACAGCTGCAAGTTCTCAAAACCTTTTCAGTTGATATACAAATGCTATTTGGTTTTCATAAATTTGCAAAAGCAACCTTTAAAGCAGGAAAGCTGCAGCACCAAGAAAACATCATTTTGGGAAAGGAATGTGATATAAAAGAACTTGAACAAGACTGAGTATATAAATATGTGAGAACTGATCTAGGATCAACAATAAAACTAAAACAAATGCGAATAAAACTTAGTAAGGAATACTTTAGAAGACTAAAATTAATACTGAAAACAGCGCTGACATCTAGGAGCAAAGTCCATGCTATAAACCAATTTACTCTTCATATCCTAACTTACAGTTCTGGATTGATTGACTGACCCCAAAAGGTGTTGGATCAGTTGGACAGGAAAACAAGGATGTTTGAAGCTTATCAAATGATTTATAAAAATCAGCATATACCAAGACTATATATTTCCCATTCTGAAGACGTACGCTACTCCCTGTAATTGATTACATGTATAGATCTGCAGTTGTAGAATTGCATACATATCTGCTGACCTCAAAAGATTTAAACATAGTGAAAGTTTTAAAACATGAGAAGAACAAGTCTAAGATAACTTCCCTGCTTAGTTTAGCAGAAGCATATTAGTGTCAGGTAGGAATGGAAATCAGAAGTAGATAAAAATCAGGTAGCGAATGTGTAAAAAAAAAAGAATATTGAAGGATCAGATGAGAAGGCAAGAAATGTGGAAAATGCACAAATATAGTTGCAAGTACAGAAAACTCTTGGAACAACCTCATATTGATCAGGGATGATTAAGGAGAGGTGAATTTAAAATAAAAGACGAAAGATTAATATTGGCTCCACAAGATGGTGGACTATGTACATGTTGGTTTACAAAGTTCGTTGAACAAATGTAGGTTTTCTAAAATAGAATTGGAAAGAGTTGCACACCATGTTTCTGTTTGTGATATACTAATGGCAGAAAGACTGTATACTGAAAGGCATAATAAAGTGGCAAGGCTGTTGCATTGAGGATTGTGCAAATATTATAATATTGAAGTAGCTGAATAACATTGGAAATATGAGCCACAAAGTATTGTAGAAAATGATGAAGTTTACATCACATGGGATCACCCATTACTAACAGTTCAAAAAACAGATGCATGAAAACCAGACATAGTAGTCCATGAAAAGAAGACAAAAGTAGCATTGATCATTGAAATTGCTACACCCAGTAACTACAGTGTCTTACGTACAGAGAGACACAAAGACATAAAATACCAAGATATGCAGCCAGAAACAAAGGCAGTGTGGAAGAAGGATATCCAGATAGTTCCAATAGTAGTAGGAGCAATGGGTCTTATAAAAAAGAATTTGCAATCGTACTTAGATATGTTACCGATACATGTAACTCCATACAAATTGCAGAAGTCATTCCTGGGCACAATGTGGGTGTGCTGCAAAGAGTACTTCTAGCTAACATCAAAGACTGAAACAATATTAATTTCATGAACTTTGAATTTTAATCATACTTTGACTTAGGAATGGGGTCCATTCCTGTCATCATATTAGAAACCCAAAAGACTTGGAGAAATTAAAAAAGGCAAATTGATTGCTTATAAAAATTGCTTACTGAAGCATACCATTTACAAAATAAAAAGTAAATCAACAAATGATAGTGAAGAATCTACTTTTTAGTAGTGCAAAATATCAAAGTGCATGCAAGGTGGTTATGTTTTAAAGTAGATCTTCTCCTCA
Organism: Protopterus annectens; assembly: GCF_019279795.1. Lineage (NCBI taxonomy): Eukaryota > Metazoa > Chordata > Ceratodontiformes > Protopteridae > Protopterus > Protopterus annectens. Next base: position 417,408,323 of record NC_056749.1, read on the forward strand.
AAGCATTGCATTCATAGACAATTTTAAGCCACTTAACAATCTTAAAACTGAATCTGCCCTTATCCAATTCATTTCTATTATCACAAGAAAGCATGTTTCATGTCACATGTAGTAGTTTATTGAAATTCTTCTCTTCTAAGGATATATTTGTGGATGAAGGAGGACAGATTTTTATATAACTTAATGGGTAAGGGAGGACAAACTGATATGCAGCTTTGTGGATAAGAACAGTAATCTTGATGGATTTGTTTGAAAAAAGTTAGACTAGTAGTAAAGCTGCTGTAGCTATAACTGGCAACCATATGACTTTAAAGTCAGATGATGGTGCTTCCTGTGAGAGGATAGGCAGGTAAAATGAAGGATTTATTCCCTGTGGTTTGAAGGATAGCCATATTCGAGTAGACATTTGTGAAAATTAGCTTGAAGGCATATTCTGCAATGTATGAAGACATTTATGGCTACAGAATTTCTTTCTTCAAATATCAGTAGATTTGATAACCTCTTACATAGTTTAAGTTAAAGTACCATTCCAGTACTGATCTCAATACATATTTTAATGGAAAGTGATTGATTAAACCAGACTCCCAGATATGTACATTGAAAGGTTTTGGTAATTTGGAAATGCTGTGATCAAACTGTTGGATGTTAATCAGGTGGTAGATCCTTTTTTATACATGATACGGACATAGATAGTTACTAGGCATGCAGTCTAGAAGGCCATTTAAGAGCCTAGCCAGATTGTCCCAAACACTGATTAAGTAACATACTCAAAGTCACACAGTAGACTGTTGGAGACTGAGAGAATCATACCTTGTACCACATGAAGCAGCCCATTAATAGCTCATAGCTGAAATCCTCTGTGCTAATTGCCAAAGACAGAGACTTACATCAAATGAGTTGCACAGATTACATAAAACGAAGCATTATTTATCACCATAAAAGACATACATCAGAGATTAAAAGCATCTGAAGAAATGTGAGTCACTGCCCAGTGTGTGTGTGTGTCTTTCGGCTTTTCCTGGCTAGGGGTCGCCACAGCGGAACTCTGGTCCACTAATGATTGGTAGTTGATTTTTACGTGCCGAGTTACCAGCCCTGATGCACAATATTCAACGAAGGTATGCCCATTGACGCACGTCTCCACGCAGAAGATGCTCTAGCTGAGAATCGAACCAGACAGCGTCTTACTGTGAGCCGACAACGCTACCGCAGCACCACCACCACGGAGACTAATGTGACGGAGTGAGTCACTGCCCAGTATTAATTATAAACAAATTTGAGCAACAATTAAATTAGAAAGAAAACATTATTATTTGAGGTGAATCTTTGTGGATTTCTTGTTGTCATAAAGGTTGGACAGATGAGATACAGAGAAGACAACATTTGGAGTCAAGACCTGCATGCTGTAGGAAGCAGCCTTGCAATGACAAGAGACAAAGATAGCAGGACATATTTTGTTTAACCGTTTTTCATAAGTTTAACCAATAGTCAGATTTGCAATAAGCAGAAGTTATGAAACCAATTTGTCACGTGATTACTGCAATTATTTGTCAACTTAAATTTTGATAAATTAAGGCAAGTGTGTTATTTTTTATTTAATGGAAAGAGTGATAGAGAATGCTAATAATGAAAGTGAAACCAAGCAATAGACTGTAAAAATACAGTGTATGAGTGCAAAGTCTCTGACAGAGTAAAATGGCACAATTTGGCAAGCATACAGCATAAGCTTTATTCTTTGTTTACCAAACTTAATTTTCTTGTCCTTATGCTCTAACATGTCCATGATCTCAACTTCATACTTCAAATAAAAACTGGGAAAGGACCAATATATATTTTAATTGTGTAACTGTTTTCTGCTTTTCATGTATTTTTAGAGTGTTTATTTTGAATTAGTACCTTGTGAGTCTATTTTATTTGCTAGTGTAGGCAGGGAATAATTGGTAGTCCATTATATTTGTAACACTAGCCACACACAATTTGAATACCTCTTCGTAATCATTCCTGTCACCTTCTTATGTGTTTTCCATTTGTATATTACATCATGGTAGATAACAGTTGTCAGAGTACCTTCTACCCTTCCATTTATCATATTAAACATCATGCAACATAATACCTGCCACACAAAAAACAGTAACATTAGTGTTGTTAAGTTACTCTTTTAAGTTATACTGTATGACGTAAGTGCCAAGATATTCTTAAAATGTTCATTTCCTTAGATGTAAGCACATATATGGCAAAATCATCAGTACATGTCAACCTAGCACAGCATGTCTTTTTAATTGTAGTATCATTTCTCCATTTCCCAATCTGTTCCCATAATCCAGGGACCATAATAAATCCTGAATAGCAAGTGAGGTAGAAGGCAACTTTGTATAACTTTGTCATATATAATTAGATAGCAAGATAAGTCTGGCTTTATGCCAGTTATTACTATATAACTGCCATAGAGATCTTAGCACATATGGGCCTGTATAAAAATCTGCAAGACTGGTCATCAAGGAAAATGAAGAAATCTACAAATAAAGCAAAAAATTGTTATTCTACAATGGCATATTACTTGGTTTTTGAAAGAATTGGATTTTTTTCTCAGATATGTTGGAAATTTGGTAAAGAAAATGAAGCACATTTCTAAAATATATATGTAACGCAAGTAGTTGTTGAAGGAATGTCTGCATTTTCCTTGATTTCAGCTCACTGCTTTATTTTGTGATTGTTTATCCCTTTAAAATTGTACCTGAAGAGTAAATATTCTCCTAGACTAATTTTCTATGTAAGCCTGTCTTCCATGACCAGAGAGGATCAAAATGTATTGTAGATGTCTTTTTTTTTTGTCAATGATAGCATATCCATGTTTATATCTCCTATCACATGAATTACTGATTGTGTTGCGACTCCTTTCTTTATCCATATAATTTTTTTTTACAGAAATATCTTCTGTTATATTGCTGTCAGCACAATTAAATTGCATATGTTGCTAAATAAAAAAAATATGAGTGGAATTCAGATAGTTGTGCTATACACATGGCATAATCTCCAGTAATAATTCAGAAAAGATATCCGGGCCATATTAATGTAACTTTGGTGGCAAACCTTCTCTCACAAAATAGTGCGTGTTCTCATTATATTACAGGAGAGACAGCAGACACTTGTATATATTTGCTCTATGTTTTAAAGTACAAGTATTCTGAGTTACTATGTTGTGTGTTTCTACAGAAAACATCAGTTTAGCTTTACCAAGACTCTGTTTTACTTTTGTTAGTTCAAAACTTGTATATAGAATTGTATAGGTCCATTTAATGCTCTACCAAAAATAAAGTTCTTGCTAAGTCTCCCTCCCTCTTGGCAGAGGTGTTTTTCACTGAAAACTCATATTTAAACATAGTTTGAAGTGTTTACATGCAATGACACCCTCCCTCCCCCAAAAAAGTTATTGGACTTATTAAATCAAAAACTAGTTTATATTTTGTATTACATGCTGTACCTCTTTTTTACAGGATTTAATCTAGAACCTGAAACTGAAAAATCAACTAATTTTAACCACAGCACAAACTCTAGTAGTCAGTCAAATGAACCCCAACAAGCAAAAGTCAATCCAATAAAAGAAAAAGCTAGGAGTTGACTGTAAAACACTTTAATGATGAAGCTTTTGAATCCACAAGATTCTTTCTCATCATCTGTAAAACACTTTACTGATAGAAGCTTTCAAATCCACAAGACTCTTTCTCAACATTCCACAAGATTATTTCTCAAAGAAAAAAAAGAGAATCTTGTGGATTCAAAAACTTTATCATTAAAGTATTTTATGGTCAGATCCTGCCTTTTTATTGTATTAAACCAACTACTTTTAATATATCATTTTCAAGCATACCTAGAAACATATATGCTCTACTTAAATAGCCTAGTTTTCTTTGTATTACCAAATTATATTAAGTAAACATTTCTTCTGAAAAGATAACTCATATGATTTTTATGTAGCAACTAAATCCTTTACCTCTTGAATTAAATCATACCACTGTTTTATTGTGATATATCTCCAAATATAATTCAATAAGTATCTGCGTATGAATTATATTACAATTATTCATTTGCAGTTTTTCTTTAACAGCATTTATTACCAAACTGAAAAGTATCATACTTATCTCACATCCCTGACATACCCCCTTCCCATTTATTAATAACTTTGTAGGTGCATGTTCATCAATACCTTTCAAAAATTATTAATTTTATCTAGAATATAATATTGTTTTAAAATATTCCATTTGTTGTTATGACATATATTATGCCTTTTACTTTCACATGAAATCAATTTACCTTCAGTTTGATTTTGTGCAAATTTTCTAACATTTCTTTGACTATAACCAATATATCTCAAGTATCCTTTCCTTTCATCCCATTTACTCCATCACCAATTACCTCTTTTATGAAATTATTTAAACTTAATTGGAAAACCATCATGGCTATTTTGTAATCCACATTACATATGGATATGGGTCTCCATAATATCTCTATATATTTCTGTTGATTCACCCACACACATTACTTTATGAAAACTTTTCAGTTCTCTCTCTCTGTCTCTAATTTTTCTGAAAAATATGTAATCAGTACCATTTTTTACTCTTTATGCTTTTTGAACTTCCTCAGGAGTAATTTTTCTGCATCGCATGACCACTGTTTCTTTACAGATGTTAATACTCCATTCTGCATCCTGCGTAATCTGATTTTGTGCATAATTAGTTTAAAAAAAGAGATTCTACAGCTTTAATTATTTGTTCTTAATTAACTATCACACCTTTCTCATTCTGTACTTTCATTATCATACTTTTGTTTAATCTCTCCCTTATTAACTTTTATAACACATTTTGCATTAATAAATTCTTACATTCAGTGTATTTTAATTTTGCTGCATTGTTGTCTTCTCATTGTCTTATAACTTTTTTATTTCTGAGTGACAATAAACACGACTAAGTAAAATAAATCAAAACGCTTTTATTATAACTTAGTAGGCACCTTCACGTTGTCCTCAACACTTCATCAGACTTTAAAAATACACAAGTTAACACTCACTATTTCAAATCCAAGCCACAAATCAGAGACTGATTCCACCTATGACATCATAACAAGCTATCCAATCAGCTACAGAAACTCTGACAGCAAATTGGACAGTACATTATCTGCCAATGTGTACTAAAAAATAAACAAGACAAACTAATTTCTAGTATGGCTTAAGTATATATACAGTAATAATTACTTATCTACTAGTCACCTGGTTCTAACACTAGATATGTGCTTAGTTATGGTAAAATATACAAGCCCAAAACCATTAAATATAGTTTTACAAGACTCAGAAGAGAAAATAAATCAGAGCAGTTGATTGCCAGGTTAACTTGTATATTTTTAAAGTCTGATGAAGTTTTGAGGACAATGCGAAAGCACTTACTAAGTATAATAAAAGCTTTTTGGTTTATTTTACTTAACCGTGCTTGTTGTCACTCAGTTTTTGTCCTCATTCTATTCTTTGTGTACTGGTGTGACACGTTAATCCCAGCTGTGCGGTTGTTTTTTATTCTTTTGGAATTTTTTAATTTCTGACATCCTTCCTCCTTAATTTCTTTTTATTCTTATGCCACAAACATTCTACATTAATATACATAGTCATATTTCCCTTTGTAATCAACTCACCACTCTGACCAATTCTTATAAAAGCTCAATTGTAATTGTTCTCTAAATTATACTTGACTTTAATTTTGAGCAGTGCCTAGTCAATCTCTTACAACTCTTTGTTTTATTCAATAATACATTGCTTGTTTACAAAAAACAGCCCATACTGCTACATGCTCATAAAATCCACAAAATAAAGTGCCAGTATTCATTTCTTTTAATCTCTCTGAGAATACAAAAATGTCAGTTTATCTTGTTACCTTCCTCTTCATATAAGTATTTTAATGTTCATATCCTGCATTTAGTCAAAACTGTGGAACACATTCTTTTCATTTTCTTCCCCTAGTGTCACAAGTAAAGTCTTCCAAAATCACTATATTCATGTTAACATTCACATTTTTAACTCCTTGAAAATGTTGCTTTCTTTTAGTATCTTATGTAAATGTATTAACTACCATAAGTCTTATTAAGTGTCCTTTAACACAACAATCTAATATCCCTAACATTCCTGGAAAATAACTGTAACTTCATATATATCGAAATATAATTCAACTTAGACAATATTATGATTTAAGAACATAAATTGTTACCAATAGAACTTAAGATCTTTCCTCCCCATACTTACAGTAACTTGTCTTTCTGTTTGTTATTTAAATGTATATAGAATAAACATACAATATCACATTTTACCTGTTTACACCACTGTACCATAGCAGTTTATTGGTTATCATTTTGTATACCTTTTTACATTAAGGAAAAGGATAGAAAAATGTCTCTTACCATTTTTATATTAATTAGTCTTTCGAGCACTTTTCCTTTTTTCCCTTTTAATTTGATTACCCATAGTAAAATTTCTCTATAGCAGCTAGCACCACAGCACATGATGTCTTATAGGCACTTCCCCTTCCACTTCTTGTAGCTATGAGTATGCTGGTGTTTGTGTTTCACCTTCACACTGCACAATGTCTTCTAAAATTCTGATTTCCCCTCCTTCACTTTCTAGGACCAGTTCAAAAGCCAGTGATCCAGGAATGGCTACACTGTCTTCTAATTCATCTTTACTCAAACTGAAAAAAAAACAGTCTTCCAGACCTCCTTCTGCAAGTATTATAGCTATACACTCTTCTCTCTTTTCCTCAGCAAATGACTCAGTAGCAAGCAAGTTTGCTAACTCCTTCTCATCTGTAACTGCTCTCTCCAATATTTTTCACAACCTGCAGCACTCCACATTGTCCTCATCCTCCTCCATCTCATTTTTCATGCACCTCCTCCTTCATCTCATTCCTCATGCTCCTCCTCCTTCTGCACCTCATTCCACATGCTCCTCCTCTTTCATCTCATCCTTCACACTCCTCCATCTCATCCCTCATACCCCTCCTTCTCCATCTCACCTCTTCCTGTTGTCAGCTACTCCTCACCAACAAGAAAACAGTAGGTAATGTTCTGTGGTACCCTGGCCACATTTTCCCTAGTCAGTATGAATACTATATTGGATTTCCCATGAAAACAAGCAACTGGCCATTGTCCGAGCATGACTAATCTGGTAAACAAAGGGTAAATAGAAATAAAAATAAAAAGTTTCACTTAATCTTTGAGGTAAATGCTACTGTTTCTGTGAAGTATCAGTTTTCTGTCCTATCCATAAGAAACACCAAGAAGATTAATATAATATGCTGCTATATACCTCCAGGCAACAACTCGCTCATAATAGAAGACATCCTACACTGGACAAAGGACAATCTACCTCAGGAAACGATCCTACTAGGAGACCTTAACACTGACTGGGCAACCTGTAACTCCAGCAGCCCCTCTACACATATCAATCTATATGGGTTCTCTCAACTAATTAAAGAACCAACTAGAATAGATGAGAAAACAAAGAGAGAATCCATACTGGACTGGACACTAACCAACTATCCCAAACAAAACTATACAGTAGGCTGCCTCCCAGATGACTTAAGTGATCATCTCCCCACCTTCCTACTCCAGAAACACTCCAGTCATCCCAAACCAGTAGTCTACAAATTTGTACGAGATGACCGTAACCTTACCCCACGATACCTAAATACTGTCCTAAGCCACTGCAACTGGGAACCACTACGGACACTCGGGTTAGACCAGGCAGTAGACTACTTCAATACAACCTTCTCTAACATCCTTAATAGTCTAGCTCCCAGCAGAAATATCAGAGTTAAAGCCAACTACGCACCCTGGATAAATAGAGACACCAGAGCCTTACTAAAAGCTAGAGATAAAGCCTGGAAAATCTGGAAAACTGACAAAACCCCTAGCTCCAGACAATACTATCAACAGCTTAGAAACAAAGCCAAGGCTGAATCCAAAATAAACAAACAAAACTATTTTCTTAGTGCCCAAAGGAAATATTCAAATAGTCCACAAAAATTCTGGCATGCCATTAACTCCCTACTAAAGCCAGGCAAAACCACAACCCCAGCACCCATCTCTACTAACAATACCCTAGACACAGCTTCTCAATTTAATAACCATTTTACTAAATCCATCTTGGCCCTGTCCAGTCAAATAACCAAAACAGTCTACCTCAGTCACAACATAACCTATTCCACACCACCCCTCTTTCAGCCTATCACCAGTGCCCACCTCAACTATCAAAAAACTCCTCCTAAAACTAAAGCCAACCACACTAGCAGCTGATAACATACCTGCTGCATGCCTAAAAATGGCTAGTGACTCCTTATCATATCCTGTCTCCATCCTTATCAACCGCTCCATACTAGAATCGTACACACCCAAACTCTGGAAAGTATCTCGCATCATTCCTCTCCATAAAGGAGGTAATTCTTATGAATTCTCCAACTACCGACCTATTGCCATCCTTTGCCCCTTATCCAAAATTCTTGAGAAATGCATCCACTTGCAAGTGATGACATTTCTTAACACACACAATCTACTATCTACCACACAACATGGTTTCTGTCCACATCACAGCACTACCACAGCCCTTTTATCTTCACTAATTATATAAACCTTCACAGGAATGATAACAAATATGTATCAGCCATTTTCCTAGACCTCTCAAAAGCATTTGATATGGTCTCCCACTCCATTCTACTAGACTCACTAACATCATTATCCTTCACCTCCTCTACTATAGCCTGGTTCAGAAGCTACTTGTCTGACAGGCAACAATCAGTCCAGTGGAAAGGAACTCTGTCTACACAACTTCCAGCCACCATAGGTGTCCCACAGGGCTCTATACTGGGCCCGCTGTTGTTCTCTATTTTCACAAATAACCTCAAATGCTCTACACAACATGCCACACTCATACAATATGCAGATGATTCAACTCTGATCTGCTCTGCCTCATCTCCCACCACCCTACGTACACTCAGTCAAGATACCTTTATCTCAGTAGAAAAATGGATATCTGGGATCCAACTAATTCTAAATCCCAAAAAGACAAAACTGCTACTATTTACCCCTAATAGATAAAAAAAAACCCTCTCCTTTACCATAACCTCTAATGACGACAACACCATCTCCCCTTCTAACCACACCAAACTTCTGGGCATTGAAATAGACAACAGTCTCCACTTTGATGTTCACATGTCACATACCATAAAACTAGTACACAAAAACTAGGCTCCCTATACAGGCAGAAGTCCTTTCTCTCACAAAAAGCAAGAGTCACTCTTGCACAAAGCCACCTCCTCTCAACTCTATTATACGCAGCACCAATCTTTACCCAAATCAGACAATGTGACCTAGACAAACTAGAATCATGCTACAATAAAATAGCCAAGTTTGCTACTAACTCAACCTATAGAACCCATCACTCTGCTGCACTAAAAGAACTAAAATGGCTTGAGCTACCACAGCTACTTAACTATCACCAGCTGGGCACAGCCTACAATATTCTCAAATATCCTGAAAAAAACCCTCATTATCCAACCTACTTACTATCTAAACTACAAACCGATACCTAAGATCCAGTGAAAAATCTCTCCTCTCCATCACCAAGGCTAACAATAATGCAGGGAAAGCGCTCTACTCCCACACCGTTGCCAGAAATTGGAACTCTCTTCCCCTGTGTCCACTGCCCCCTCCACATCCATATTCAAAAACTTCCTCAAATCGCACCTTCTTAGTACATGGTTATGCCCTTGTATCACATAACCCTACCCATACTACTATTAACTCCCCAAATTCCTCTCTGATCACATGCTGGAGCTCTGATCCCCTGTAGGCTTGGTCATCTGAAAGGGTACTTTTAACTGTAGAATCTTACTTGATATATTTTCTTTTCTTACCAAAGTATGACTGACATTGTCTTTTTACCCATGTTCTATATCTTTTACCTGGAGTGTTTTTATTAATTCTTGTTATATTACTATGCTCAGCATACATGATGTAACCTGTTTTGTGTATTATGCTGGATGTACTGTATTTGTATAACTTGATGTTGGAGCTTTTCTCCCCAGGCCTCCGCTGAAAATGGACCTGGTCCAGTCGGATTTTCCCGGTTAACAAATGTAAAATAAAAATAAAATAAATAAATAAATAAATAATGTGAAAAATATCAAAATGAATTAAGCAGTTTTATAAACATACAAATCCATGTGCACATATATAGCTAAAACAGGCAAGGATATGACTTAGACAGAGTTAGGCATTAAGTCATGTTTTCTTTATGAGGGGCAGTCTTGGAACTAGATAAAATGGAAATCTTTTTTTTATCACAAAGAAAACATAATTTTTAGATCAAGTTATCCTTTAAAAAAATGGAGGCTTTTAACTTTTTGGTGGATGACCCAAAAACTTTGAATGTGATTTCAACATGCATGCATAAATATTGTCCTTACAGAGATCAGAAGCAGAGTGAAGATATTTGTTGGCAGATGTATGCAAACTGTTTTGTAATAACTTATCAGAAAGTTTGAAAATTTGGGGTGTAAAAAGGAAACAAGAAACAAGAACACTAATATTCCTAGAAAGTGGAAATATTCCTCTTCATTAGAGACTAACACAATAAATGACTCATTCAACTAAAATATCAGATATGGAGCTGTCTTTTAAATACTTATTATAAGCAAACACTGAAGAGTCAAAGACTCTAAATTGGTAGCACTTAACAGAAACACATATAAACGATAAACTGAAACTTTTAATGTCAGCAATTAATAAGTAAAGCGGAGGGCTCCATTTAGTCTATTAAATAGTTGTTTCATTTTCCAGTGCCTGTACATAACATGCTAAATCATTAACTTCTAACTTCATTAATTTGGAAAAGATAAATATAAACACTGCAGAAAGATTGAAGAAATTGTATAACATGAGGCCAGAGCAGAATGACTTGTATTGTAACTTTAAGTGCAAGATACACTGTGTTAAGGTTTTGAGGTTTTATTCCAGTTTCTTTTTCTGTAGCAACCTTTTTGATGCACTTTCTGCAGTATATGTCCAACAGGAAAGCTTCATTTCATCATTAAACAAAAAAATATTCTTTTTCCTTTCACTTACTGTTTCTTTCCTACTCCTTTTCTGAAAATTATGGGTGGTATTAATAATCTCTAGGTTAGTACTTTTCTAGTGTTTATTTGTGAAAAGCATGATTTTGCCTGCATGCATGTTATTTGCAATGACTACTGATATCCAAAAGCTTCTGCAAGTAATGCCTGTTTCCATGAAATGCTTAAATTTGATGAAATTATACTTTAAGTATATGCAAAGCATTACACTAAAATGTAAATGCTCGTATAGGTTCATAGGTAGGTACTAAGCTATCGACCCTGGGGCCTATACAAGCCCAGCCAAAAAGGTACCCTGGCTTTTGCCACCCAAGAAAATTATTTTCCTGTGCCACTGTCGAGCAGAGCCACAGAAGTGATTCCCCGCAGTGAATTTCCTATTTACCATCCAATCATCAAGATTTTTCTTAAAGAGTGCTAATGAGGAGCTCTGTTTGACATAGATAGGTAGTCTGTTCCAAAGTATGGGAAGTCTCTGGGACAGGAATCTATCCCTCCGGCATGATCTGTTTATTGTGGTGACAAGGTTTAGGTCCCTAGAGCATGTAGCTCGGAGGGATTGGGATTTCTTTAAGTGGAGCATGTCCAACAGCTCTGGGTTTGACATAAATTTGTATGTTAGGCAGAGATCACCTCTGAGTAGGCGATATATGCTGGAGTAAAGCTGGAGTTTTTTGAGACGGTCTGTCTAGGGCATCTGTTTGAGGTCAGTAATCCTCTTTGTGAGGTATTTCTGCGGCCTTTCCAGTTATTGTATATGTCTTGTGAGGTACATACCAAAAGGGGCATTGTACTCTATAATGGGTCTAATGAGTGATGAGCAGAGGGGAACAATGACCTCTTTTTTTCTGGATGAGAAACATTTTGTGATGAGGTGTGCCACAAAGAAGGATTTCCTGACTACTGTGGCGATGTGATTATCAAAGGAGAGACTACTGTCCATCTGTGTCCCAAGGTCACTTCACATTTTCGGTGCTAAGTATACTACAGCCTATGTTGTAGTTTATGGGTACAGAGTTTTTACCAAAGGGGATAACAATGCACTTTCTGGCATTGAGCTTGAGGCCATGGCTTTGACACCAGGCATCTGTCTCAGTGAGACCCTTTTGTAGGATGTCCACATCGTTAGGAGTTTCGATTATGGCTCCTACATTGCAGTCATCTGTGAATTTCATTAGCCAAAGACCTTCTGTGTTAGCCTGTACTTCAGAGAAGTAGATACCAAACAGGAGAGGACCCACGACTGAACCCTGTGGTACTCCACTTGTCACTGGTCTGAAGTCGGATTTGGAGTCTGCTACTTTCACAGTGTGGGTTCTGTCAGTGAGCCAGTTGGCAACCCATCATGTGACATAGGGATTTATACCTAGTTTTGTGAGTTTATCGATAATTCCAGAGTGGGGGATGGTGTTGAAAGCTTTGGCAAGATCTAGATAGGCTGTATGAACAACCTTACCCTTGTCTATGGCTTTGGTGACTGCTTCAAAGAAGTCTATCAGGTTTAGGAGACATAATCTGCCTTTTACAAACCCAAACTGGGTGGGGTCCAGAGTTTGGAGATTACCAATGTCTTTATTTATAAATTCCATGAGGATACGTTCCATGGCCTTGCAGACCAGGCTCATCAGGCTAATGGGCGGTAGTTCCCAGTGTCCATGGTGGCTCCCCCTTGTGAAGTGGGATAACCGTCGCTGTGCACCATTCAGCAGGTACAAAGCCTGAGGTGAGTCTATGATTGAACATGGTACTTAGGCGAGGTGTCAGTTAATTCTGTAGTTCTTGTAGAACGCAGCCTGGGATGTTGTCTGGTCCCATGGATGCTGTGTTCTTGGCTTTGGAGAGTATGGTTTTTACCTGTGCAGCCATGATTACAGGAACTTTGCATTCTTCCGGTATAGAAATGGGATCTTTAGGGGGTGAGAGGGGGGGTAAAGTTAGCACTGAACCTATCTGCCAGGATGTTGGCAATATCAGTTGAGTCTGTATATTTAGTGCCATTGTGCTGTAACTCAGAGCAGATCTGAGTGTTGCCATTGAGATTCTTGACATAGCTATAGAATGCTTTGCAGTTGTCTTTAGAATCAGTGGTGATTTTGTTTTCGTAACTAGCTTTGGAGGATTTTATCAGGGATCGCAACTTCATACTGAGGCTGACCAGGGAGCTCCTCCACTCATGGGATTTTACTCTCTTTTGCAACAGTTTCTTCCTTCTGTTGTACAGTTCGTTTATGGCAGGGGACCACCAGATTGTCTTTCTTCTTTTGGAGGATAGTGTCTTGGTTTTGTTTGGGATAGCACGATCCATGCACTCATGTAAGTGCTTATAAAGTGCAATTGTGTAGGATTCAGTAGTCATAACTGTATTGCCCATCTGCATGGTTGTCATGAAGTTCATCACTTCTGTCTTAAGAAGCATGAAGTTGACTTTGGAGAAATTTTTTACCATGGTTTCCTTAATGGGGGGTGGGGGCAGGATGTGGATATCTAGGGTAATTAGCTTATGGTTGGATCGGACCAATGAGGCATTGACTTCAGGTGTGGAACACCGGTCACTCATGTTGGTAATGATTAGATCTAGGATATTGTTTCCCCTGGTGGGGGTGTTGATAAGTTGATCAAGGGCATTGGAGTTTAGGAATTCCAGAAAGCGTTGAGCAAAGGAGTTGGTACAGGAGTAGTTTTCCCAGTTAATGGTGGGGTAGTTGAAATCGCCCGTTATTAGGGTGTTTGGTTTAACCCTAATTTTTTCCAGTACATCAAGAAAAGAGGAGTGGGAATCCTGGGGCATGGTGGGGGATCTGTAGCAAGCTACAATTTGGATTGCAGTTTTGCCCAGAGTTAGTTGCACTTGGATAACCTTGGCTGCATTATGCTGAGCAACTAGCCTGGAGGTGTGGATATCCTTAATGAATATGGACACACCTCCACTTTGGTGTTCCGGTCCAGGTTACATGGCTGAAAAGTGTGGTATGAGTTATAGCCTGGTAGTGCAGGGGTGCTCTCTGGAGCCTTGAACCAGGTCTCAGTCACTGCACAGATATCGATGTTCTCCATTTTAAGGAGTGCCTCGAGTGAGTGCATTTTGAGATTTAGACTTCTAGCATTGAGTAGCATTACCCTCAGTTTTTGCTTGCCTGTTCCTGTTATGGTGGTGAATTTGCCATTTGAACCTTGCCTAAAAAAGGCAGTATAATGGCGGCAAGAACCTTAGCCAGTATCTGGAATCCCAAAGATGACAGGATCAGGCCATCTCTCTAGCAAAGCATCGTGGTCTGTCAACCATGTCATCCCAGGCAGACAGATACTGGATCCCTTTAGAATGACTCCAGAAGCTTAGCCAATTGTTGAAGTCAATCATTTTGTCCTTGCACTGCGGCATAATTCTGGGTGATGGTGGAATGCTACTCAGGGCTATGGTCATACCTGCCTGGGCTACAAGATCGGAGAGTTCTTCCATGTCTCTTTTCATGTAGTCCAGGGAGGTACATCTCAGGTCATTCACACCAACATGGACAATAACAGAATCATATTTGTACTTGTGGAGTGACCTGAGTGCGTGGATTATGTGGCGGATCCTGGCACCCGACAGGCAGCTGACAGTAACCTTCTCCTTGTTTAGCCTAGTGAGTGGGACATCAGTATGCCTGACTATAGAGTCACCTATGACTAGTCTGTTGGGTACGTTGTTTTGCCTTATTGGTAGTGGTTAGGTGGCACACTGAGTCTGCGGGCTAAGTTTCATTTGGGTTGTGTTGGGGGGGGTGGAGGTTGCTTGAGCAGATTATTATTGAGAGCCTCCTTGAATGTTTTTGTGTTCCTATCTGTGGATTTTGGTGGTGTAGATTTAGTGAGACTATGTGATGAGTATGGTGTGGTGCAAGTGTTTACCTTCTCCTCTTGACTGTCAAGTTCAGTCTTGGTTGGAGAGAGCTTTACCTCCAGTTTGGCTAGATAAGTGCATCTCTCACAGGTTGTAGTGTTGGGTGTAAGGAGGAGAGGGTTGTCTGTGTACATGAGGCAATTTCTACATTGCCTCAAGATGCCCAGATTCATCAGATAGACAGGAGAGAACACTGGGAGCTGACCCTTGGACATGCCTGAATAAAAAAGCTATTTTCCTCCAGTTAAGTGAGGAAAATGAGTACAAGAGCTGTTTTTCTCTAAGCAAGTGAGGAAAGTAAATACCACAACTGTTTTCCTCTAGGTAATGAGGAAGGTTGAGTGCTGTAGTAATTAGTAGGTTATTTAGTACTTACAACAAGTTCTGAACAAGTGCTGATCACAAATAAGCAAATTCAAGTGCTAAAACTAAGAATCTGTATCTGGACTAAACTAGTTACAGGAAAGGGGGGGAAACAAGTGAAAATGCAGGCGGGCTTTTAAATCAGAAAGTTGAGAGAGATGGAAAAACTGCCCAAATGGCCAATAAGGGTACTCGTTTTGATTTATTTTCATTTACAGTGTACCCTAGGCAAAGTAGTAATCTTTTTACAAACGCCAGATGCCTCAGTACAATGTCTTTGTTCTCTGCTTGAATAAGGCAATCGTCCAAGTAAGGGTATATTTGAATTACCCTTTGTCTGCAGAAAGCAATTACTGGTGCCAGGCATTTTGTGAAGACCCTGGGCACAGTAGATAAGCCAAAGGGCAGTGCAGAGAATTGGTAGTGCACTGATCCAGCTATGAATCTGAGGTATCGTCTGCGTGATTGTCTGATTGGGAGATGCAGGTATGCCTCTTTTAGGTCCAAAGTTACAAGCCAAGCCTTCTTGCACAGCATGGGCAGAAGCTGCTGCAGAGTCAACATTTTGAATTTTGGAACGTCCAGAAAAGTTTTTAGAATAGACAGGTCCAATATTGGTCTCCAGGCTTTGTCCTTTCTGGGTACCAGGAATAGTCTTGAGTAAAATCCTTGTCCCTGCTCTTGCTGTGGTATTCGCTGAATGGCCCTCATGTCCATGAGGGATGTAACTTGCTTTTGTGTCTCTGCCCATTGATTTTGTGGCAGGTCTGGCATACCTTTTGCCTTTGGCAGGGTGTGAAAGTGGAACCTGTGGCTGTTATTTGTCTTCTCCGCTTTTGGAGGTAGAAGCACCCAATTGTTTAGGCCTGTATGAGCCTTGGGGGTGGGGTTTGCCTCTAGGGTGCCTGTATCCGCCTTTTTGTGGCCTGTGTGACACTGGGAAGGACCAATTTTCTGAAGGCCAGTTCCTGCTAAATCTGGGTGGTTGTACCTGTAAGAAATCCTTAACTGTCTGCATAGATTCCGCTTTATCCTTCATTTTCTTCAACACCTCTTCTGCCTTCACACCAAACAAAGTATCATGCTGTAAAGGAGCATCCAATAATTTTGCTTTAACATGATCAGGCAGATTTTGTTCCTTTAACCAAGCATGTCTTCTAATGACAGTACCCGTAACAGCGTCCCTACAAGAGGCCTCCAGTGAATCAAAACCACATTGCAAAGTATGCTTTCCCACTTGTTCAGCTGCATGCAATAAATCCTGCATTTCCTTGTTATCTGGACATTCAGAATTTGTCAACATTTTCTGTTTTAGCAGTGACATTAAATATTGCTGATATTTAAGCATATGAAACTGACAATTTAAAGCCCTTACAGCCAAGGTAGCAGAAGTGTAATCCTTTTTCCCCCATCTGTCCAGTGTCCTAGAATCCCTATCAGAGGGGACAGGGTTTTTCGCAGTGGAAGCCTTGACCCCTTTGGGACCCTGAGATATAATTTCTGCGTCAGCAGCAGGGTTTTTACATAGAAATTTGTGGGAATGTGGAACAATGTAGTATCTGTCTCGCTTAACCAGTGCAGGGGGCAAAGAGTCAGGAGACAGGCTGGACTCTGAAAATACATCATCTACTATGTCTAGAACAGGTGGAATAGCAAGAGGTCTGTGCTGAGGTAGTAAAAGAAAGTCTCTGAGCCTTCTCTTAGATTCTGAGTAATCTTGGCTCTCCCAGTGAAAGTGTTCCCTCATGGTATGAAGGGTTTCCCCAAAAGAATAATCCTCAGGAAGAGAGGCAGAAGGAATAGACCCTTCAGCATCAGAATCCTCATAGGGAGGAAGGGAGTATCCCTGTTCAGAAGAGGAGTCAGAGGAAATGGAAACCTGATCTGAAGATTCATATTCTGTCTCTTGCCTAGGCCTCTTATCAGGAGGGAGATGGGAACCCCTGATCAAAGTAATTAGTTCTTCAGCCATTTTAAGCATCTGTTTTTTAGGCATGGAAGTCTGTGCAGGAGAATGCTGTACTTGTTTCTTTGTCTTTAGAGCTGCTTTAGTCTTAGCCTTTGAAGCTGAGGTTGGCTTTACATATAACTGTGTAGGTCTGAAAACACCCTCAGAAGCCGATGCCTGCTCAGTGGCTTCAGACCCATCTGAGGGAATAGTTTCTGAGTGTCCAATACCTTGAGTATCCAGAGGCCTAGTCGGCTCCACGTGGGAGTCGGAAGCAGCCTGTGGCTCTGAGGTAGCGGGCGTCAGGGGCTACGAAAGCGCCTCACTGAGAACCGGTGAACCGGCGACTGGCCTTGTCATCGGTTTTGGACATCGGATGCCTGTCCTTTTCCTTGCACTTTTTATAAATTCCAGTTGTCGGCTGTTCTGATGGCATTATATAATTAAATCTTCGGCCAAAGTAATGAAAGGCAAAATCGTACCGACGCTAAACAGTGCGTTCATTAAATCTAGCACAAAACCGACAGCTAGCAACGTCGTGGTCAGGGCCTAGGAAAGGAATACAGTAAGAATGAAAATCCTTATTAGGTATTTGCTTCCCACAAGAAATACAATTGTTAACTTTTTCTAACATTGGTCTGGAGCAAGAAAAAAGTTTCCCCAACGAGGTACTTAGCTTTAATGAAGACTTCGGATCTGAAATTCGGTTTTGAAAATCTAAGGAGTCGGCCAACCGGCACTTGCGAACTGCTTTTGCTTTGGGCACCACGTGGCAAGAAAGACTGAAGAAAATGGCATGAGCTGCATCTTTTATACCCCTGGCACACTGACGTCAGGGAAGAGGCGACAGCAACTGACGCCGGACCAGGACATTGGAATTCAGGCCGACTGCGGGTAGCCTGCCAACAGGATAACCCAAGTGTAATGACTGCAACAGTGGAACACGATGAACATCAGAGAGACAAGCAAGAAATGTATAATTAAAAGAGAAAGAGAGGGAGAACAGAGAGACAAGCAAGAAATGTAGAATTAAAATAGAAGGTGAGGGAGAACAGAGAGACAAGCAAGAAATGTAGAATTAAAATAGAGAGGGAAAACAGAGAGACAAGCAAGAAATGTAGAATTAAAATAGAAAGAGAGGCAGAACATAGAGACAAGCAAGATATGTAGAATTAAAATAGAAAGAGAGACAAGCAAGAAATAAAGAATTACAATAGAAAGAGAGGGAGAAGAGAGATACAAGCAAGAAATCTAGAATTAAAATACAACATAAGGGAGAAGAGAGAGAGAGACACACAGAAATGTAGAATTAAAACAGAAAGTGAGGGAGAACAGAGAGACAAGCAAGAAATGTAGAATTAAAATAGAAAAAAGGGAGAACAGAGAGACAAGTAAGAAATGTAGAATTAAAATAAAAAGAGAGGATGAACATAGAGACAAGCAAGATATGTAGAATTAAAATAGAAAGAGAGACAAGCAAGAAATAAAGAATGAAAATAGAAAGAGAGGGAGAAGAGAGATACAAGCAAGAAATCTAGAATTAAAATACAAAATAAGGGAGAAGAGAGAGACAAGCAAGAAATGTAGATTTAAAATAGAAAAAGAAGAAAACAGGGAGACAAACAAGAAATGTAGAATTAAAATAGAAAGAGAGGGAAAACAGGGAGACAAGCAAGAAATGTAGAATTAAAACAGAAAGAGAGGGAGAACAGAGAGACAAGCAAAAAATGTAGAATTAAAATAGAAAGAGAGAACAGAGAGACAAGCAAGAAATGTATAATTAAAATTGAAAGAGAGGGAGAACAGAGAGACAAGCAAGAAACAAAGAATTAAAAGAGAGAGAGGGAGAAGAGAGAGACAAGCAAGAAATATATAATTAAAAGAGAGAGAGGGAGAACAGAGAGAGAAGCAAGGAATGTAGAAATGACATAGAAAGAGAGATAGAAGAGAGACAAGAAAGAAATGTAGAATTAATACAGAAAGAGAGGGAGAGCAGAGAGACAAGCAAGAAATATAGAATTAAAATAGAAAGAGAGGGGAACAGAGAGATAAACAATAAATTTAGAATTAAAATAGAAAGCGAGGGAGAACAGAGAGACAAGCAAGAAATGAAGAATTAAATAAGAAAGAGAGAGACAAGCCAGAAATGTATAACTAAAATAGAAAGAGAAGGAGAACAGAGAGACAAGCAAGAAATGTAGAATTAAAACAGAAAGAAATGGAGAACAGAGAGAGACAAGCAAGAAATGCAGAATTAAAATAGAAAGAAAGGGAAAACAGGGAGACAAGCAAGAAATGTAGAATTAAAACAGAAAGAGAGGGAGAACAGAGAGACAAGCAAGAAATGTAGAATTAAAATAGAAAGAGAGAGAAGACAGAGAGACAAGCAAGAAATGTAGAATTAAAATAGAAAGAGAGAGACAAGCCAGAAATGTAGAATTAAGAGAGAAAGAAAGGGGAACAGAGAGACAAACAAGAAATTTAGAATTAAAATAGAAAGAGAGAGAGGAGAGAGACAAGCAAGAAATGTAGAATTAAAATAGAAAGCACGGGAGAACAGAGAGACAAGCAAGAAATGTAGTATTAAAACAGAAAGAGAGGGAGAACAGAGAGACAAGAAAGAAATGTAGAATTAAAACAGAAAGAGAGGGAGAACAGAGAGACAAGCAAGAAATGTAGAATTAAAACAGAAAGAGAGGGAGAACAGAGAGAGACAAGCAAGAAATGTAGAATTTAAATAGAAAGACAAGGAGAACAGAGAGACAAGCAAGAAATGTAGAATTAAAATAGAAAGAGAGGGAGAACAGAGAGAGACAAGCAAGAAATGTAGAATTTAAATAGAAAGAGAAGGAGAACAGAGAGACAAGCAAGAAATGTAGAATTAAAATAGAAAGAAAAGGAGAACATAGAGACAAGCAAGAAATGTAGAATTAAAATAGAAAGAGAGGGAGAACAGAGAGACAAGCAAGAAATACAGAATTAAAATAGAAAGAGAGGGAGAACAGAGAGACAAGCAAGAAATGTAGAATTAAAATAGAAAGAGAAGAACAGAGAGACAAGCAAGAAATGTAGAATTAAAATAGGAAGAGAAGGAGAACAGAGAGACAAGCAAGAAATGTAGAATTAAAACAGAAAGAGAGGGAGAACAGAGAGACAAGCAAGAAATGTAGACTTAAAATAGAAAGTGAGGGAGAACAGAGAGACAAGCAAGAAATATAGAATTAAAATAGAAAGAGAGGGAGAAGAGAGAGACAAGCAAGAAATGTAGAATTAAACTAGCAAGAGAGGGAGAACAGAGAGACAAGCAAGATATGTAGAATTAAAATAGAAAGATAGGGAGAACAGAGAGACAAGCAAGAAATGTAGAATTAAAATAAAAAGAGAGGGAGAACAGAGAGACAAGCAAGAAATGTAGAATTAAAATAGAAAGAGAGGCAGAACATAGAGACAAGCAAGATATGTAGAATTAAAATAGAAAGAGAGACAAGCAAGAAATAAAGAATTAAAATAGAAAGAGAGGGAAAAGAGAGATGCACGCAAGAAATCTAGAATTAAAATACAAAATGAGAGAGAAGAGAGAGACAAGCAAGAAATGTACAATTAAAATAGAAAAAAAGGAAGAACAGGGAGACAAACAAGAAATGTAGAATTAAAATAGAGAGGAAAACAAGGAGACAAGCAAGAAATGTAGAATTAAAACAGAAAGAGAGGGAGAACCGAGAGACAAGCAAGAAATGTAGAATTAAAATAGAAAGAGAGAACAGAGAGACAAGCAAGAAATGTATAATTAAAATTGAAAGAGAGGGAGAACAGAGAGACAAGCTAGAAATGACATAGAAAGAGAGATTGAAGAGAGACAACCAAGAAATGTAGAATTAATACAGAAAGAGAGGGAGAAGAGAGAGACAAGCAAGAAATGTAGAATTAAAATAGAAAGAGAGAGACAAGCCAGAAATGTAGAATTAAAATAGAAAGAGAGAGACAAGCAAGAAATGTAGAATTAAAATAGAAAGAGAGGGAGAACAGAGAGACAAGCAAGAAATGTAGAATTAAAATAGAAAGCGAGGGAGAACAGAGAGAGAAGCAAGAAATGAATAATTAAATAAGAAAGAGAGAGACAAGCCAGAAATGTATAACTAAAATAGAAAGAGAAGTAGATCAGAGAGACAAGCAAGAAATGTAGAATTAAAACAGAAAGAGAGGGAGAACTGAGAGACAAGCAAGAAATGTAGAATTAAAATAGAAAGAGAGAAAAGACAGAGAGACAAGCAAGAAATTTAGAATTAAAATAGAAAGAGAGAGACAATCCAGAAATGAAGAATTAAATAAAAAAGAGAGAGACAAGCCAGAAATGTATAACTAAAATAGAAAGAGAAGGAGAACAGAGAGACAAGCAAGAAATGTAGAATTAAAATAGAAAGAGAGGTAAAACAGGGAGACAAGCAAGAAATGTAGAATTAAAACAGAAAGAGAGGGAGAACCGAGAGACAAGCAAGAAATGCAGAATTAAAATAGAAAGAGAGAAAAGACAGAGAGACAAGCAAGAAATGTAGAATTAAAATAGAAAGAGAGGGGAACAGAGAGACAAACAAGAAATGTATAATTAAAATAGAGAGAGAGGAGAGAGACAAGCAAGAAATGTAGAATTAAAATAGAAAGAGAGGGGAACAGAGAGACAAGCAAGAAATTTAGAATTAAAATAGAAAGAGAGAGACAAGCCAGACATGTAGAATTAAAATAGAAAGAGAGGGAGAACAGAGAGACAAGCAAGAAATGTAGAATTAAAACAGAAAGAGAGGGAGAACAGAGAGACAAGCAAGAAATGTAGAATTAAAACAGAAAGAGAGGGAGAACAGAGAGACAAGCAAGAAATGTAGAATTAAAATAGAAAGAGAAGGAGAACAGAGAGACAAGCAAGAAATGTAGAATTAAAATAGAAAGAGAAGGAGAACAGAGAGACAAGCAAGAAATGTAGAATTAAAATAGAAAGAGAGGGAGAACACAGAGACAAGCAAGAAATACAGAATTAAAATAGAAAGAGAGGAAGAACAGAGAGACAAGCAAGAAATGTAGAATTAAAATAAAAAGAGAAGGAGAACAGAGAGACAAGCAAAAAATGTAGAATTAAAATAGAAAGAGAAGGAGAACAGAGAGAAACAAGCAAGAAATGTAGAATTAAAATAGAAAGAGAGGGAAAACAGGGAGACAAGCAAGAAATGTAGAATTAAAACAGAAACAGAGGGAGAACCGAGAGACAAGCAAGAAATGTAGAATTAAAATAGAAAGACAGAAAAGACAGAGAGACAAGCAAGAAATTTTGAATTAAAATAGAAAGAGAGAGACAAGCCAGAAATGTAGAATTAAAATAGAAAGAGAGGGGAACAGAGAGACAAACAAGAAATTTAGAATTAAAATAGAAAGAGAGAGAGGAGAGAGACAAGCAAGAAATGTAGAATTAAAATAGAAAGAGAGGGGAACAGAGAGACAAGCAAGAAATTTAGAATTAAAATAGAAAGAGAGAGACAAGCCAGAAATGTAGAATTAAAATAGAAAGAGAGAGAGAACAGAGAGACAAGCAAGAAATGTAGAATCAAAACAGAAAGAGAGGAAGAACACAGAAACAAGCAAGAAATGCAGAATTAAAACAGAAAGAGAGGGAGAACAGAGAGAGACAAGCAAGAAATGTAGAATTTAAATAGAAAGAGAGGAAGAACATAGAAACAAGCAAGAAATACAGAATTAAAATAGAAAGAGAGGGAGAACAGAGAGACAAGCAAGAAATGTAGAATTGAAAGAGAAGGAGAACAGAGAGACAAGCAAGAAATGTAGAATTAAAATAGAAAGAGAATGAGAACAGAGAGAAACAAGCAAGAAATATAGAATTAAAATAGAAAGAGAGGGAGAACAGAGAGATAAGCAAGAAATGTAGAATTAAAATAGAAAGTGAGGGAGAACAGAGAGATAAGCAAGAAATACAAAATTAAAATAGAAAGAGAGGGAGAAGAAAGAGACAAGCAAGAAATGTAGAATTAAAATAGAAAAAGAGGGAGAACAGAGAGACAAACAAGAAATTTAGAATTAAAATAGAAAGTGAGGGAGAACAGAGAGACAAGCAAGAAATGAAGAATTAAATAAGAAAGAGAGAGACAAGCCAGAAATGTATAACTAAAATAAAAAGAGAAGGAGAACAGAGAGACAAGCAAGAAATGTAGAATTAAAACAGAAAGAGAGAGAGAGAGAACAGAGAGACAAGCAAGAAATGTAGAATTAAATCAGAAAGAGAGAGAGAGAACAGAGAGACAAGCCAGAAATGTAGAATTAAATCTGAAAGAGAGAGAAAGAAATCAGAGACAAGCAAGAAATGTAGAATTAAAATAGAAAGAGAGGGAGAACAGAGAGACAAGCAAGAAATACAAATTAAAATAGAAAGAGAGGGAGAACAGAGAAGAGACAAGCAATAAATGTAGATCTAAAATAGAAAGAGAAGGAGAACAGAGAGACAAGCAAGAAATGTAGAATTAAAATAGTAAGAGAGGGAGAACAGAGAGACAAGCAAGAAATGTAGAAATAAAATAAAAAGTGAGGGAGAACAGAGAGACAAGCAAGAAATGTAGAATTAAAATAGAAAGAGATGGAGAACCGAGAGACAAGCAAGAAATGTAGAATTAAAATAGAAAGAGAGGGAGAACAGAGAGACAAGCAAGAAATACAGAATTAAAATAGCGAGAGAGGGAGAACAGACAGACAAGCAAGAAATACAGAATTAAAATAGAAAGAGAAGGAGAACAGAGAGACAAGCAAGAAATGTAGAATTAAAATAGAAAGTGAGGGAGAACAGAGAGACAAGCAAGAAATGTAGAATTAAAATAGAAAGAGAGGGAGAACAGAGAGACACGCAAGAAATACAGAATTAAAATAGAAAGAGAGAGACAAGCCAGGAATGTAAAACTAAAATAGAAAGAGAAGGAGAACAGAGAGACAAGCAAGAAATGTAGAATTAAAATAGAAAGAGAGGGAGAAGAGAGACAAGCAAGAAATGTAGAATTAAAATAGAAAGTGATGGAGAACAGAGAGACAAGCAATAAATGTAGAATTAAAATAAAGAGGCAGAACAGAGAGACAAGCAAGAAATGTAGAATTAAAATAGAAAGAGAGGGAGAACAGAGATAAGCAAGAAATGTAGAATTAAAATAGAAAGAGAGAAAGAACAGAGAGACAAGCAAGAAATGTAGAATTAATACAGAAAGAGAGGGAGAAGAGAGAGACAAGCAAGAAATGTAGAATTAAAATAGAAAGAGAGAAGCAAGCAGGAAATGTAGAATTAAAATAGAAAGAGAGGGAGAAGAGAGAGACAAGCAAGAAATGTAGAATTAAAATAGAAAGAGAGAGACAAGCCAGAAATGTAGAATTAAAATAGAAAGAGAGAG
This sequence comes from Protopterus annectens, assembly GCF_019279795.1. Taxonomy (NCBI): domain Eukaryota; kingdom Metazoa; phylum Chordata; order Ceratodontiformes; family Protopteridae; genus Protopterus; species Protopterus annectens. The sequence continues at coordinate 417,433,106 of NC_056749.1, forward strand.
AGAGGAGAGAGACAAGCAAGAAATGTAGAATTAAAATAGAAAGTGAGGGAGAACAGAGAGACAAACAAGAAATGAAGAATTAAATAAGAAAGAGAGAGACAAGCCAGAAATGTATAACTAAAATAGAAAGAGAAGGAGAACAGAGAGACAAGCAAGAAATGTTGAATTAAAACAGAAAGAGAGGGAGAACCGAGAGAGACAAGCAAGAAATGTTGAATTAAAACAGAAAGAGAGGGAGAACCGAGAGAGACAAGAAAGAAATGCAGAATTAAAATAGAAAGAGAGGGAAAACAGGGAGACAAGCAAGAAATGTAGAATTAAAACAGAAAGAGAGGGAGAACCGAGAGACAAGCAAGAAATGTAGAATTAAAATAGAAAGAGAGAAAAGACAGAGAGACAAGCAAGAAATTTGGAATTAAAATAGAAAGAGAGAGACAAGCCAGAAATGTAGAATTAAAATAGAAAGAGAGGGGAACAGAGAGACAAACAAGAAATTTAGAATTAAAATAGAAAGAGAGAGAGAGGAGAGAGACAAGCAAGAAATGTAGAATTAAAACAGAAAGAGAGGGAGAAAAGAGAGAGACAAGCAAGAAATGTAGAATTAAAATAGAAAGAGAAGGAGAACAGAGAGAAAAGCAAGAAATGTAGAATTAAAATAGAAAGAGAAGGAGAACAGAGAGACAAGCAAGAAATGTAGAATTAAAATAGAAAGAGAGGGAGAACACAGAGACAAGCAAGAAATACAGAATTAAAATAGAAAGAGTGGGAGAACACAGAGACAAGCAAGAAATACAGAATTAAAATAGAAAGAGAGGTAGAACAGAGAGACAAGCAAGAAATGTAGAATTAAAATAGAAAGAGAAGGAGAACAGAGAGACAAACAATAAGTGTAGAATTAAAATAGGAAGAGAGAGAGGAGAGAGAGACAAGCAAGAAAAGTAGAATTAAAATAGAAAGAGAGGGAGAACAGAGAGACAAGCAAGAAATGTAGAATTAAAATAGAAAGTGAGGGAGAACAGAGAGACAAGCAAGAAATGTAGAATTAAAATAGAAAGAGAGGGAGAACAGAGAGACAAGCAAGAAATACAGAATTAAAATAGAAAGAGAGGGAGAAGAGAGAGACAAGCAAGAAATACAAGAGAGGCAAGCAATAAATGTAGAATTAAAATACGAACTGCAAACAGGCACACAAAACTACGAACAAGTGAAATCAGATTGTAGTAGTCCACAGTAACCAAACAGTCAACGGTTATAAACCTCCAAAGATATCACCTTGTACTCAGCACAGTATTGAATGCAAGTTTATTAGTAAAATAAAGAGCGTTCTCCCTCTCTTTCTATTTTAATTCTACATTTCTTGCTTGTCTCTCTGTTCTCTCGCTCTTTCTATTTTAATTCCACATTTCTTGCTTGTCTCTCTCTTCTCCCTCTCTTTCTATTTTAATTCTACATTTCTTGTTAGTCTCTCTCTCTTCTTTTTTTCTTTTTTCTTGCTTATCTCTCTGTTCTCCTTCTCTTTCTATTTTAGTAAGAAGAGAGAAGACAGAGAGACAAGCAAGAAATGTAGAATTAAAGTAGAAAGAGAAGGAGAAAGTACAGTTGTGTACCTACCATAAATGTAGATGTTCGAGTGTATTCAGTGTTGCAGTCATTACACTTGGATTATCCTGCTGGCATGCTACCCGCAGTCGGCCTGAATTCTAAATCCTGGTCCGGCGTCGGTTGCTGTCGCCTCCTCCCTGACGTCAGTGCACCAGGGGTAAAAAAGTTGCAACCAACGCCATTTTCTTCAGTTTTTCTTGCCCCAGATGTCAGGTGCCCCCAAAGGGGTAGGCTAAATTTTCTACTCATAAAAACGCATGCACTAACATAAACGTTACTGCCATCTGCAAGCAAATACACCACATAAGTTGTATAGAACAGAGAAGTACAGATAAGTCCCAGCAATGAAAAGGGGGATGGAGAGAGGGTAACCTGGACTGCAACAGTGAATACACTTGAACATCTACATTTATGGTAGGTACACAACTGTACTATGTTCATCGTGTTTCACTGTTGCAGTCATTACACTTGGGTTGAATCCCAAAGCTAAGGTTGGGTGGCTGGGCCTAGATAGGAATAGGAGTGTCTATGAGGCCCTGCAGAACTGCAGTGGCGAAGCCTGCTCTGGATTTAGAGTAAAGAGGTAAGTGGTAGTGCTTTGTAAAAGTGTGCACTGAAGTCCAAGTTGCAGCCTCCAAAATGTCCTTGGTTGGTACTCCTCTGAGGAAGGCTGCTGAAGTGGCTGCTGCTCTGGTTGCATGTGGCCTAATGCCCTTAGGCACTGATTTGCCATGTTGTGAATAGTAGTAACGAATGCAGTGGCCTACCCATTTTAAAATAGTCTGCTTTGAAATAGCTTTTCCTTGCGATCCTGCAGCATATGCCACTAAGAGTTGCTCAGTCTTTCTGAAGGCTTTAGTTTTGTCCAAGTAGAAGCGTAGCTGTCTGTGTATGTCCAAAGAATGCAGAAGTATCTCCCCCTTATTCTATGGGTTTGGATAAAAGGTAGGTAAATGAATGGTTTGGTTAAGAGCCACACTGGACACTACCTTAGGCATAAATGTTGGGTTTGTCCTTAGAGAAACCCTGTCCGGATGGAAAATAATAAAAGGTTCCACAGCCATTAGTGCCTGTAACTCTGAGACTTTTCTTGCTGAGCTTATTGCTAGGAGCAGAGCTGTTTTCCATGATAAGTATTTTATCTCAGCTGTATTGGCTGGTTCAAAAGGAGGCAGTGTGAGCTTTTCCAAGACAAAATTGAGGTCCCATGCAGGTGTTGGAGCTCTCCTTGGAGGTCTTATGTTTTTGGCCCCTCTGAAGTACTGCCTTAGCAGTGGATGTGAAAAAATAGCTGAATCCATATTGTAATACGCTGAAATGGCAGAGGCATGGATCTTAATAGATGAGAAGAATAGGCCTTTGTCCAGCATCTCAGTTAGGTATTGTAAAATCTGAAGAATATTTGGTACAAGTGTGTCCTTTCCTTGTGCCTGGTTCCAAGCACAGAATCTCTTCCATTTTTCTGGATAAGATTTTTTGGTGCTGGGCCTCCTGGCCTCCAAAATAACATCCATAACTGCTGTACAGAGAGGTGTGTTCTGAATGGTTACACTATCAACCATGCAGCCAGATTTAGGGTTCTGAGTTGGCTGTGCAGGATTTGATTGTTTTGTTGGGTCAGCAAATGAGGAATTTGGAGTAATGTCCAGGCTGGGCATTGAGACAAGCTCTTTAGGATTGGGTACCTGTGCTGGTGTGGCTAGTCTGGGGCAATCAGTATCATTTTTGGCTTCTCTTGTCTGACCTTTAGGAGTACCTTGGGGAGGAGAGGCAGTGGAAGAAAGGCATAGACTGTAAGGGTTTTCCAGCTGAATGATAGGGCATCCACTTTCCATGCTTGTTTGTGATAAGTCCTTGTGCAGAATCTCTGTAGTTGAAAGTTGTGCGGGGAGGCAAATAGATCTATGTCTGGGCATCCCCATTTCCTTGTTATCATGCTGAAGATTTGTGGATCTAGTTTCCAAGAACAAACGTTAAGACCACGAAGCTGAGCCACCAACTTTAAATAAATCCAAAACTGGTATTTTATTGTAGAAAAACAAAACACTAGTACCACGTATCACAAGCGCTTTCGCTCGGATATTCTGAGCTTTTTCAAGTTGATGACAGAGTGTAAGACATCAGTTTAAATAGCTGCTTGCATTAATTAATGATTAAATCATTTTGTAATTAAAAGATTATTCAATTACAGACCACCTTTTCAAGTAAAAAGCTACCTGAACAAGTACATAAAAACTTTCTTTAAAGCGTAAAATAAATTACATTTTTTCATTAAATTAAAATGAATTCATGTTACATATTTCCATCTCCACTTAATTAATAAAATATACTGAATGCATTTAAAAATGCTGCATTTTTAAAAAACTTTAATGTAACTTCATTATTGCTTGTACTATGAATTCCTTTGTTAAAGGACCTATTTATAAATAATTGTTGACAGGATCCTACTCTAGCAAATAAAAGTAAATATAGGTACACCCATGTGTGTGTCAAATACTTCTCCTTTTAAAATGTTTGCATGTTCAAGTATTATTGTTTTAGACTGTCTCATAATCTGGCCCTTCTTAGTTTTAATACTGGTTTGATACTGATTGTGTCATTCAACCCAGGCCAGTTCCCTGCATTCAGTCTAAGTTGCCACACCAGTTCCCTATATTCTAGAGTGGCTTCCCAGTCTCCCCCTCTTAAGTCACGATTTACCTGCTCAAGAATCATAAATTTAAAGTTGTAGTTCAGACATGTAGGGGAATGCTTGTAAAGGGCATTGGTTTCTTTACTTTTGGATATCTCGTAAAAATGCTCATACATTCTCCTCTTAATTTCCCTTTACGTCTTGCCTACATAAAAACTTTTGCAAAACATGCACACCACCAGGTAAACCACTCCTCTTGAATTGCATGTGAAATACGTGGGAGATTCAATTCTCATTTTTCTGGAAGGCAAATATATGCCTTTATCATCTAAAATTGCGTGACATTGGTGGCATGCTCCACACTTATATGTGCCAGCTCTTTTTGTGTGATCATTCTCTTTTCTTTTCTTCTTTTCAAACATCTGTTTTAAGTTAACACCCTTTTTCCTAATAAATCTTGGTTTAGTTGGTAACACATTTTTTAAATCTTCATGTGCTGTTAACAATGGCCAAAATTTATTAATAGTTCTTTCTATCTCTTGTGCTTGGCTACAATGTGTGTAAATAAATTTGGGTCCCATAAACTCATTTCCCTTTGTGCTAGTTAGTTGATTTGATGTGAGACCCTTACCTAGTAAAGGGGAATACAATGACTCTCTTTTGCCAATTACCTCCCTGTGTAATGTTTGAAATAAGTCCAAAGGGTAGCCTCTCTCTAGGAACATTTGTTGCAGAACCAGAACCTCACAATTGAAGTCACCCTCTGTACTGCACATCCTAGATGCTCTAATTAGCTGCCCTTTAAGAATTCCTTTTTTCTGTGTGAAAGGGTGAGCACTTTGGAAATGTAAGAGTGAATTGGAAAATGAAGCCTTACGGTAAATTTTTGACTGGAAGGTTTTGTTGTTGTAATCTTTATACAGATTTACATCTAAATAATGGAGTTCATGCAGCCCTATTGTGTGTGTGAATTTCAGGAAACTAGTCGAGTTGTTAATGTGAATTAGAAATTCTGAGAGTGAGTCATGTGTTCCTTTCCACAAGATACAAATATCATCCAAGAACCTTCTGTAAAACAGCAAGTGTTTTTCCTATGGGGATATGAATACGTTCTTCAGTTCCCACCTGTGTAATATAACATTGGCATAGATGGTAGCACACGGTGCCCCCATGGCAACTCCCTTAAGCTGCTTAAACAACTCTCCATTAAAGAATACAACATTGTTCTCCAATACCATACTCATTAATTCCACAATCAAGTTGGTTAAGTTAGCACCCAAGCTTGTTTCTTGAGTAAAAAATTCACTAAACCATTGGAGTCCAATGTCATGAGGTATACTTGGAAATAAATCTTTGATATCAATAGTTACCATTAGTAACTCTGATTCAAAGTTGTTGCAAGGAACCTTTTGCAAAAACTCCCAGGAATCCTTACACACATACCTTAGCAAGTGGATAAATTTCTTTGCTACATGATCGATAAATTTTGATAAAGGTTCTGTTATACTACCACTTCCTGCCACTATTGGTCTAAATGCCAAGGGATCAAGTCCTTTATGTGTTTTTGGAATTCCAAATATTATAGGTGACCTTGGTTTTGGAACATGCAAAAAGTTATATAGTTTCTCATTAATGACCCCTTGCCATAAGTAGTCATTCAAACAATATTTGATTTTAGACCAATATATGTGTACCTCATTTCTAGAAACCGTTGCATATTGTTTGTCATCTTGCAGCATTTGGTGGAGGTGCTCATCATAATTGCTCTCATACATAAGCACAATACCCCCCCTTTGTCCGGTTTCATCACTCTTATGTTTTCCCTTTTTAACATTTCAATGAAATCAAATTCAGTTTGCTTCAAATTTGTTTTGTCAGTTTGAGTAAATTTTAAACTCCTGAGTTCATTTTCCACTAGTTGTTCAAAGAGTTTAATTAACAAATGCATGGGAGGGTTAAATAAACTTTTCCTATCCAATTCGGAGGGTGTGTGTATTTGCTGTTTAAATAACTGTTGTAGATTAAGGCTTCTGGTGAACAACTTAACATCTATTAAAGTAAGGGGTATGTTGCAGTTTTTAAATGGAACAAAATGTAAGCCTTTAGTAAATACATCAAAAGAAATATCATTAATAACTACTTCCGTGTAGTTATAGATAGTAAAGTTAGATTTAGTATGTAGCTAACATGCCCCCTGCACTGTGTTTAAGATTGCTTCATTTGCATTTTTGTTCTTTTCTTTCTTTTTTTATTTTCAGCAATACTTGTGTCCCCTACTTTTAATGGGTCAAAAATTTCCCCTGTGCCTATGCATTCCAGTGACGTGGTGCTTGCGGTTTCTGCTTCCACCCCACTGCCCTCCCTGGATGTTGGTGAAAATCCTGCGTAGACCCTTTTAGTTCTTTACCAGCTAGCCTTTCACTTCTCCGTAATGGCTCCCCCCCCCCAGTTGTTTTGAGCTGCATTTTCTTCATTGCTCATATTCTGATTTTCAGCCCTATGTAATCTGTATAAGGGGTAAGCCACCCCCTCCCTGTATTCAATTAAATCTCTTTCCAACTTGCGCATTTTCCTATTAATTACCTTGTTACAAAATGTGTCTACATCATCAAACACTTTACTATAATCCATTTTTATTGTAGAGAAATTGGAATCAGTAACAATATTGTTGTTTAATGTGTTCAAATCATTTGTAAGAACATTCTGTTTGGCTTCGTATTCTTCTATCATAGCCCCCAACATTTCAACCCCTGCCCTGTTGAAAATGTCACAGAGTTTGAAATAATAGGGTGTTCCAGTTTGCACATTGTTGGGAAATTTAAATATTCTCAAACCTTTTGGAATGCGTTTTAACTTTACGCATTCTTTTAAATAATCAACTTCAATTTGGTTATTCTTTAAAGCATACAGTTTCTTTTTGAATTCATCAAATTCATTTTCAATAATGGGTATTTTGTTTGAATGAACAGTACCTTTGTTAAATGAGAATTGCTGCTCTACCCAGTTCGTAAAGCAAAAGTCCTTGTGTTGTTGTTGCCGTTTTTCCGTTTTTGAGGACCTGGGTCTCTCCATTTCTTCAAGCCGGTCCACTCGACCGTTACTTTCGTTGATGTTTGCCCTTGCATTCAGAATGGTGTTAAATCCATTGGAGGAAACTAAACCATTTGTGTCCGAGCAAGCTCCACCAAGCCTGCTAGCATTCTGTGCTGCGTGCTGCTGGTTCGCTGGTTCGCTGACGCTGTGCCAGTTTCCGGTTGAGCTCCCTTCAGGAGCTTGGTTATCTCAGCCAATGCTGCTAAAACACCATTAAACTCCGCTCGAGTTACCGGTGCCTCTGGATCAGTAATTCTTAAAATTTCTGGTGTTTCCACCGGATCAAAGGCTGCCAAATGATAAGTGCTTGGTATTGGCAGAGGAAAGTCATTGGGACAGTTTTCTATATGGCTGTGATTTGTCTTCTCCACTTTTGGAAATAGAAGCACCCCATTGTTTAGGCCTATGTGAGCCTTGGGGCTGGGATCTGCCTCTAGGGTGTCCATATCTGCCTCTTTGTGGCCTGTCTGACACTGGAAAGGACCAATTCTTTGAAGGCCAGTTCCTGCTAAATCTGGGTGGTTGTACCTGTAAGAAATCCTTAACTGTCTGCATAGATTTCGCTTTCTCCTCCGTTTTCTTCAACACCTCTTCTGCCTTAACACCAAACAAAGTATCAGGCTGTAAAGGAGCATCCAATAATTTTGCTTTAACATGAACAGGCAGATTTTGTTGTTTTAACCAAGCATGCCTTCTAATGACAGTAGCCGTAACAGCGGCCCTGCAAGAGGCATCCAGTGAATCAAAACCACATTGCACAGTATGCTTTCCCACTTGTTCAGCTGCATGCAATAAATCCTGTATTTCCTTGTTATCTGGACATTCAGAATTTGTCAACATTTTCTGTTTTAGCAGTGACATTAAATATTGCTGATATTTAAGCATATGAAACTGACAATTTAAAGCCCTTACAGCCAAGAAGGTAGCAGAAGTGTAAACCCTTTTCCTCCATCTGTCCAGTGCCCTAGAATCCTTATCAGAGGGGACAGGGTTTTTCACAGTGGAAGTTTTGACCCCTTTGGGACCTGAGATATAATTTCTGGGTCAGCAGCAGGATTTTTATAAAGAAATTTGTGGGAATCTGGAACCCTGTAGTATCTGTCTGGCTTAACCGGTGCAAGGGGCAAAGAGTCAGGAGACAGGCTGGACTCTGAAAATACATCATCTACTATGTCTAGAACAGGTGGAATAGCAAGAGGTCTGTGCTGAGGTAGTAAAAGAAAGTCTCTGAGCCTTTTCTTAGATTCTGAGTAATCTTGGCTCACCCAGTGAAAGTGCTCCCTCATGGTATGAAGAGTTTCCCCAAAAGAATAATCCTCAGGAGGAGAGGCTGAAGGAATAAACTCTTCAGCATCAGAATCCTCATAGGGAGGAAGGGAGTATTCCTGTTCAGAAGAGGAGTCAGAAGAAATGGAAACCTGATCTGAAGATTCATATTCTGTCCCTTGCCTAGGCCTCTTATCAGGAGGGGGATGGGAACCCCTGACCAAAGTAATTAGGTCTTTGGCCATTTTAAGCATCTGTTTTTTAGGCATGGAAGTCTGTGCAGGAGAATGCTGTACTTGTTTCTTTGTCTTTAGAGCTGCTTTAGTCTTTGCCTTTGAAGCTGAGGTTGGCTTTACATATAACTGTGTAGGTCTGAAAACACCCTCAGAAGCCGATGCCTGCTCAGCAGCTCCGGACCCATCTGAGGGAATAGTTTCCGAGTGTCCAATACCTTGAGAATCCAGAGGCCTAGTTGGCGCCACGTGGGAGTCAGAAGCGGCCTGTGGCTCTGAGGTAGCGGGTGTCATGGGCTGTGAAAGCACCTAACCAAGAACTGGCAAACTGGAGACTGGCCTTGCGGAGGCCTCGTCGTCAGTTTTGGACCTCGGATGCCTGTCCTTTTCCTTGCGCTTTTTATAAACTCTGATCATTGGCTGCTCGGACGGCATTATATAATTAAATCTCAGGCCAAAGTAATGAAAGGCAAAATCGTACCGACGCTTAATAGTGCGTTGGTTAAATCTAGCACAAAACTGACATCTAGCAACATTGTGGTTAGGGCCTAGGCAAGGAATACAGTAAGAATGAAAATCCGTATGAGGTATTTGCTTCCCACAAGAAACACAATTGTTAACTTTTTCTGACATCGGTCTGGAGCAAAAAAAAAGTTTCCCCAACAGGGTACTTAGCTTTAATGAAAACTTTGGATCGGAAATTCGGTTTTGAAAATCTCAGGAGTCGGACGACTGGCACTTGCGAACTGCTTTTGCTTCGGGCACCACGCGGCAAGAAAGACTGAAGAAAATGGTGTCAGCTACATCTTTTATACCCCTGGCACACTAATGTCAGGGAATAGGTAACAGCAACTGACACCGGACCAGGAATTTGGAATTCAGGCCGACTGAGAGTAGCCTGCCAGCAGGATAAACCAAGTGTAATGACTGCAACAGTGAAACACGATGAACATCAGAGAGACAAGCAAGAAATGTATAACTAAAAGAGAGGGAGAACAGAGAGACAAGCAAGAAATGTAGAATTAAAATAAAAAGTGAGGGAGACGAGAGAGACAAGCAAGAAATGTAAAATTAAAATAGAAAGAGAGGGAGAACAGAGAGACAAGCAAGAAATACAGAATTAAAATAGAAAGAGAGGGAGAACAGGGATCCAAGCAAGATATGTAGAATTAAAAGAGAAAGAGAGGGAGAAGAGAGAGAAGAGCAAGAAATGTAGCATTAAAATAGAAAGAGAGGGAAAACAGGGAGACAATCAAGAAATGTGTAATTAAAATAGAAAGAGAGAAAGAGACAAGAAAGAAATGTAGAATTAAAATAGTAAGAGAGGGAAAACAGGGAGACAAGCAAGAAATGTAGAATGAAAATAGAAAGAGAGAGAGAGAGAACAGAGAGACAAGCAAGAAATGTAGAATTAAAATAGAAAGAGAGGGAGAACAGAGAGACAAGCAAGAAAACAGAATTAAAATAGGAAGAGAGGGAGAACAGAGAGACAAGCAGGAAATGTAGAATTAAAATAGAAAGAGAGGGAGAACAGAGAGACAAGGAAGAAATGCAGAATTAAATAGAAGGAGGGGGAGAACAGACAGACAAGCAAGAAATGTAGAATTAAAAAAGAAAGAGAGGGAGAACAGAGAGGCACGCAAGATATGTAGAATAAAAATAGAAAGAGAGGGAGAAGAGAGACAAGCAAGAAATATATAATTAAAATAGAAAGAGAGGGAGAAAAAAAGAGACAAGCAAGAAATCAGAATTAAAATAGGAAGAGAAAGAGAACAGAGAAACAAGCAAGAAAACAGAATTAAAATAGAAAGAGAGGGAGAAGAGAGAGACAAACAAGAAATGTAGAATAAAAATAGAAACAGAGGGAGAACAGAGAGACAAGCAAGAAATGTAGAATTAAAATAGAAAGTGAGGGAAAAAGGGAGACAAGTATGAAATGTAGAATAAAAATAGTAAGAGAGGGAAAACAGGGAGACAATCAAGAAATGTAGAATTAAAATAAAAAGAGAGAAAGAGAGACAAGCAAGAAATGTAGAATTAAAATAGAAAGAGAGGGAGAAGAGAGAGACAAGCAAGAAATGTAGAATTAAAATAGAAAGAGAGGGAGAACAGAGAGACAAGCAAGAAATGTAGAATTAAAATAGAAAGAGAAAGAGAACAGAGAGACAAGCAAGAAATGTAAAATTAAAAGAGAAAGAGAAGGAGAAGAAAGAGACAAGCAAGAAATGTAGAATTAAAAAAGAAAATTAGGGAAAAGAGAGAGACAAGCAAGAAATGTAGAATTAAAAATAGAAAGAGAGAGAGAGAACAGAGAGACAAGCAAGAAAACAGAATTAAAATAGGAAGAGAGGGAGAACAGAGAGACAAACAGGAAATGTAGAATTAAAATAGAAAGAGAGGGAGAACAGAGAGACAAGGAAGAAATGCAGAATTAAATAGAAAGAGGGGGAGAACAGACAGACAAGCAAGAAATGTAGAATTAAAAAAGAAAGAGAGGGAGAACAGAGAGACAAGCAGGAAATGTAGAATTAAAATAGAAAGAGAGGGACAAAAGAGAGACAAGAAGGAAATGTAGAATTAAAATAGAAAGAGAGGAAGAACAGAGAGACAAGCAAGATATGTAGAATCAAAATAGAAAGAGAGGGAGAACAGAGAGACAAGCAAGACATTTAGAATTAAAATAGAAAGAGGGAACAGAGAGACAAGCAAGAAATATAGAATTAAAATAGAAAGAGAGGGAGAACAGAGAGACAAGCAAGAAATGTAGAATTAAAATAGAAAGAAAGGGAGAACAGAGAGACAAGCAAGAAATGTAGAATTAAAACAGAAAGGGAGGGAGAACAGAGAGACAAGCCAGAAATGTAGAATTAAAATAGAAAGAAAGAGAGACAAGCCAGAAATGTAGAATTAAAAGAGAAAGAGAGGGAGAACAGAGAGACAAACAAGAAATGTAGAAAAAAAAGAGAAAGAGAGGGAGAACAGAGAGACAAGCAAGAAATGTAGAATTAAAATAGAAAGAGAGTGAGAACAGAGAGACAAGCAAGAAATCCAGAATTAAAATAAAAAGAGAGGGAGAACAGAAAGACAAGTAAGACATTTAGAATTAAAATAGCAAGTGATGGAGAATACACAGACAAGCAAGAAATGTAGAATAAAAATAGAGAGAGAGAGACAAGCCAGAAATGTAGAATTAAAATAGAAAGAGAGGAAGAACAGAGAGACAAGCAAGATATGTAGAATCAAAATAGAATGAGAGGGAGAACAGAGAGACAAGCAAGACATTTAGAATTAAAATAGAAAGAGAGAACAGAGAGACAAGCAAGAAATATAGAATGAAAATAGAAAGAGAGGGGCAACAGAGAGACAAGCAAGAAATGTAGAATTAAAATAGAAAGAAAGGGAGAACAGAGAGACAAGCAAGAAATGTAGAATTAAAATAAAAAGGGAGGGAGAACAGAGAGACAAGCAAGAAATGTAGAATTAAAATAGAAAGGGGGGAGAAGAGAGACAAGCAAGAAATATATAATTAAAATAGAAAGAGAGGGAGAAGAGAGAGACAAGCAAGAAATCAGAATTAAAATAGGAAGATAAGGAGAACAGAGAAACAAGCAAGAAAATAGAATTAAAATAGGAAGAGAGGGAGAACAGAGAGACAAGCAAGAAATGAAGAATTAAAATAGAAAGAGAGGGAGAAAAGAGAGACAATCCGGAAATGTAGAATTAAAATAGAAAGAGAGAGAGATAAGCCAGAAATGTAGAATTAAAATAGAAAGAGAGGGAGAACAGAGAGACAAGCAAGAAATGTAGAATTAAAATAGCAAGAGAGAGAGAACAGGGAGACAAGAAAGATATGTAGAATTAAAATAGAAAGAGAGGGAGAACAGAGAGACAAGCCAGAAATCTAGAATTAAAATAGGAGAACAGAGAGACAAGCAAGAAATGTAGAATTAAAATAGAGAGAGGCAAGCCAGAAATATAGAATTAAAATAGAAAGAGAGGGAGAGCAGAGAGACAAGTAAGAAATGTAGAATTAGAATAGAAAGAGAGGGAGAACAGAGAGACCATCAATAAATGTAGAATTAGAATAGAAAGAGACGCAGAACAGAGAGACAAGCAAGAAATGTAGAAATAAAATAGAGAGAGATAAGCCAGAAATGTAGAATTAAAATAGAAAGAGAGGGAGAATAGAGAGACAAGCAAGAAATTTAGAATTAAAATAGAAAGAGAGGGAGAACAGAGAGACAAGCAAGAAATTTAGAATTAAAATAAAAAGCGAGGGAGAACATATAGACTAGCCAGAAATGTAGAATTAAAATAGAAAGAGAGGGATAACAGAGAGACAAGCAAGAAATACAGAATAAAAATAGAAAGGTAGGGAGAACAGTGAGACAAGCAAGCAATGTAGAATTAAAGTAGAAAATTAGGGAAAAGAGAGAGACAATCAAGAAATACAGAATTAAAATAGAAAGAGAGGGAGAACAGAGAGACTAGCAAGAAATTCAAAATTAAAATAGAAAGAGAGTGACAACAGAGACAAACAAAAAATGTAGAATTAGAATAGAAGGAGATGGAGAACAGAGAGACAGGCAAGAAATATAGAATTAAAATAGAAAGAGAGAGAGAGAGACAAGCAAGAAATTTAGAATTAAAATTGAAAAGAGAGAGAGAACAGAGAGACAAGCCAGAAATGTAGAATCAAAATAGAAAGAGAGGGAGAACAGAGAGAGACAAGCCAGAAATGTAGATTCAAAATAGAAAGAGAGGGAGAAAAGAGAGACAAGCCAGTAATGTAGAATTAAAATAGAAGGAGATGGAGAAAAGAGAGACAAGCAAGAAATGTAGAATTAAAATAGAAAGAGAGAGATAAGCCAGAAATCTAGAATTAAAATGGAAAGAAAGGGAGAACATAAATACAAACAAGAAATGAAGAATTAAAATAGAGTGGGAGAACAGAGAGACAAGCAAGAAATGTAGAATTAAAATAGAAAGAGAGAGAGAACAGAGAGACATCAAGAAAGGTAGAATTAAAATAGAAAGAGAGGGAGAACAGAGAGACAAGCAGGAAATGTAGAATTAAAATAGAAAGCGAGAGAGAAAAGCAAGAAATGTATACTTAATGTAGAAAGAGAGAGAAGAGAGACAAGCAAGAAATGTAGAATTAAAATAGAAAGGAGGGAGAAGAGAGAGAAAAGCAAGAAATATAGAATTAAAATAAAAAGAGCGGGAGAAGGTAGAGACAAGCTAGAAATGTAGAAATAAAATAGAAAATGAGGGAGAAGAGAGAGACAAGCAGGAAATGTAGAATTAAAATAGAAAGAGAGGGAGAACATAAATACAAACAAGAAATGAAGAATTAAAATAGAGTGGGAGAACAGAGAGACAAGCAAGAAATGTAGAATTAAAATAGAAAGAGAGAGAGAACAGAGAGACATCAAGAAAGGTAGAATTAAAATAGAAAGAGAGGGAGAACAGAGACAAGCAGGAAATGTAGAATTAAAATAGAAAGAGAGAGAGAAAAGCAAGAAATGTAGACTTAATGTAGAAAGAGAGAGAAGAGAGAGAGACAAGCAAGAAATGTAGAATTAAAATAGAAAGAGGGAGAAGAGAGAGAAAAGCAAGAAATATAGAATTAAAATAGAAAGAGAGAAGACAGAGAGACAAGCAAGAAATGTAGAATTAAAATAGAAAGGAGGGAGAACAGAGAGACAAGCAAGAAATGTAGAATTAAAATAGAAAGGAGGGAGAAGAGAGAGAAAAGCAAGAAATATAGAATTAAAATAGAAAGAGAGAAGACAGAGAGACAAGCAAGAAATGTAGAATTAAAATAGAAAGGAGGGAGAAGAGAGAGAAAATCAAGAAATATAGAATTAAAATAGAAAGAGAGAAGACAGAGACAAGCAAGAAATGTAGAATTAAAATAGAAGGAGTGAGAACAAAGAGACAAGCCAGAAATGCAGAATTAAAATAGAAAGAGAGGGAGAACAGAGAGAGACAAGCAGGAAATGTAGAATTAAAATAGAAAGAGAGAGAAGACAGAGAGACAAGCAAAAATGTAGAATTAAAGTAGAAAGAGAGGGAGAACAGAGAGACAAGCAAGAAATATATAATTAAAATAGAAAGAGAAGGAGAAGAGCGAGACAAACAAGAAATGTAGAATAAAAATAGAAACAGAGGGGAACAGAGAGACAAGCAAAAAATGTAGAATTAAAATAGAAAGGGAGAGAGAGAGAACAGAGACACAAGCAAGAAAACAGAATTAAAATAGGAAGAGAGGGAGAACAGAGAGACAAGCAGGAAATGTAGAATTAAAATAGAAAGAGAGGGAGAACAGAAAGACAAGGAAGAAATGCAGAATTAAATAGAAAGAGGGGGAGAACAAAGAGACAAGCAAAAAATGTAGAATTAAAAAAAGTGAGGGAGAACAGAGAGACAAGAAGGGAATGTAGAATTAAAATAGAAAGAGAGTGAGAACAGAGAGACAAGCAAATGTAGAATTAAAATAGAAAGAGAGGAGAACAGAGACAAGCAAGATATGTAGAATCAAAATACAAAGACAGGGAGAACACAGAGACAAGCAAGACATTTAGAATTAAATAGAAAATAGAAAGAGAGAACAGAGAGACAAGAAATATAGAATTAAAATAGAGAGAGAGGAGAACAGAGAGACAAGGAAGAAATGTAGAATTAAAATAGAAAGAAAGGAGAACAGAGAGACAAGCAATCAATGTATAATTAAAATAGAAAGGGTGGAGAACAGAGACAAGCAAGAAATGTAGAATTAAAATAGAAAGAGAGAGAGAAAAGAGACAAGCAAGAAATATATAATTAAAATAGAAAGAGAGGGAGAAAGAGAGACAAGCAAGAAATCAGAATTAAAATAGGAAGAGAAGGAAAACAGAGAAACAAGGAAGAAAACAGAATTAAAATAGGAAGAGAGGGAGAACAGAGAGAAAAGCAAGAAATGTAGAATTAAAATAGAAAGAGGGAGAACAGAGAGACAAGCAAGAAATATAGAATTAAAATAGAAAGAGAGGGAGAACGGGGAGACAAGCAAGAAATGTAGAATTAAAATAGAAAGAGAGGGAGAACATGGAGACAAGCAAGAAATGTAGAATTAAAATAGAAAGAGAGATAGAACAGAGAGACATCAAGAAAGGTAGAATTAAAATAGAAAGAGAGGGAGAACAGAGAGACAAGCAGGAAATGTAGAATTAAAATAGAAAGAGAGAGAGACAAGCAAGAAATGTAGACTTAAAATAGAAAGAGAGAGAAGACAGAGAGACAAGCAAGAAATGTAGAATTAAAATAGAAAGGAGGGGGAGAAGAGAGAGATAAGCAAGAAATGAAGAATTAAAATAGAAAGAGAGGGAGAACAGAGAGACAAGCAAGAAATGTAGAATTAAAATGGAAAGCGAGGGAGAACAAAGAGACAAGCCAGAAATGCATAATTAAAATAGAAAGAGAGGGAGAACAGAAAAACAAGCAAGAAATGTAGACTTAAAATAGAAAGAGAGAGAAGACAGAGAGACAAGCAAGACATGTAGAATTAAAATAAAAAGGAGGGAGAAGAGAGAGACATGCAAGAAATATAGAATTAAAATAGAAAGAGAGAGAAGACAGAGAAACAAGCAAGAAATGTTGAATTAAAATAGAAAGGGGGGAGAAGAGAGAGACAAGCAAGAAATGAAGAATTAAAATAGAAAGAGAGGGAGAACAGAGAGACAAGCAAGAAATGTTGAATTAAAATAGAAAGCGAAGGAGAACAAAGAGACAAGCCAGAAATGCAGAATTAAAATAGAAAGAGAGGGAGAACAGAGAGACAAGCAGGAAATGTAGAGTTAAAAAAGAAAGAGAGAGAAGACAGAGAGACAAGCAAAAATGTAGAATTAAAGAAAGAGAGGAGAAAGAGAGACAAGCAAGAAATACATAATTAAAATAGAAAGAGAAGGAGAAGAGAGACAAACAAGAAATGTAGAATAAAAATAGAAACAGAGGGAACAGAGAGTCAAGCAAGAAATGTAGTATTAAAATAGAAAGAGAGAGAGAGAGAAAACAGAGACAAATGCAAGAAAACAGAATTAAAATAGGAAGAGAGGGAGAACAGAGATACAAGCAGGAAATGTAGAATTAAAATAGAAAGAGAGAGAGAACAGAAAGACAAGGAAGAAATGCATAATTAAATAGAAAGAGGGGAGAACAAAGAGACAAGCAAGAAATGTAGAATTAAAAAAGAGAGGGAGAAGAGAGAGACAAGAAGGAAATGTAGAATTAAAATAGAAAGAGAGTGAGAACAGAGAGACAAGCAAATGTAGAATTAAAATAGAAAGAGAGGGAGAACAGAGAGACAAGCAAGATATGTAGAATCAAAATGCAAAGACAGGGAGAACACAGAGACAAGCAAGACATTTAGAATGAAATAGAAAATAGAAAGAGAGAACAGAGAGACAAGCAAGAAATATAGAATTAAAATAGAAAGAAAGGGAGAACAGAGAGACAAGCAATAAATGTATAATTAAAATAGAAAGGGTGGGAGAACAGAGAGACAAGCAAGAAATGTAGAATTAAAATAGAAAGAGAGGGAGAAGAGAGACAAGCAAGAAATATATAATTAAAATAGAAAGAGAGGGAGAAGAGAGAGACAAGCAAGAAATCAGAATTAAAATAGGAAGAGAAGGAAAACAGAGAAACAAGGAAGAAAACAGAATTAAAATAGGAAGAGAGGGAGAACAGAGAGAAAAGCAAGAAATGTAGAATTAAAATAGAAAGAGAGGGAGAATGGTGAGACAAGCAAGAAATGTAGAATTAAAATAGAAAGAGAGGGAGAACAGAGAGACAAGCAGGAAATGTAGAATTAAAATAGAAAGAGAGAGAGAGAAGCAAGAAATGTAGAATTAAAATAGAAAGAGAGGGAGAATAGAGAGACAAGCAAGAAATTTAGAATTAAAATAGAAAGAGAGGGAGAACAGAGAGACAAGCAAGAAATTTAGAATTAAAATAAAAAGCGAGGGAGAACATATAGACTAGCCAGAAATGTAGAATTAAAATAGAAAGAGAGGGATAACAGAGAGACAAGCAAGAAATACAGAATAAAAATTGAAAGGTAGGGAGAACAGTGAGACAAGCAAGCAATGTAGAATTAAAGTAGAAAATTAGGGAAAAGAGAGAGACAATCAAGAAATACAGAATTAAAATAGAAAGAGAGGGAGAACAGAGAGACTAGCAAGAAATTCAAAATTAAAATAGAAAGAGAGGGACAACAGAGAGACAAACAAAAAATGTAGAATTAGAATAGAAGGAGATGGAGAACAGAGAGACAGGCAAGAAATATAGAATTAAAATAGAAAGAGAGAGAGGAGAGAGACAAGCAAGAAATTTAGAATTAAAATTGAAAGAGAGAGAGAACAGAGAGAGACAAGCCAGAAATGTAGAATTAAAATAGAAAGAGAGGGAGAACAGAGAGAGACAAGCCAGAAATGTAGATTCAAAATAGAAAGAGAGGGAGAAAAGAGAGACAAGCCAGTAATGTAGAATTAAAATAGAAGGAGATGGAGAAAAGAGAGACAAGCAAGAAATGTAGAATTAAAAATAGAAAGAGAGAGATAAGCCAGAAATCTAGAATTAAAATGGAAAGAAAGGGAGAATGTGAGAGAAACAAGAAATGTTGAATTAAAATAGAAAGATTGGGAGAACAGAGAGACAAGCAAGAAATATAGAATTAAAATAAAAAGAGTGGGAGAAGGTAGAGACAAGCTAGAAATGTAGAAATAAAATAGAAAATGAGGGAGAAGAGAGAGACAAGCAGGAAATGTAGAATTAAAATAGAAAGAGAGGGAGAACATAAATACAAACAAGAAATGAAGAATTAAAATAGAGTGGGAGAACAGAGAGACAAGCAAGAAATGTAGAATTAAAATAGAAAGAGAGAGAGAACAGAGAGACATCAAGAAAGGTAGAATTAAAATAGAAAGAGAGGGAGAACAGAGAGACAAGCAGGAAATGTAGAATTAAAATAGAAAGAGAGAGAGAAAAGCAAGAAATGTAGACTTAATGTAGAAAGAGAGAGAAGACAGAGAGACAAGCAAGAAATGTAGAATTAAAATAGAAAGGAGGGAGAAGAGAGAGAAAAGCAAGAAATATAGAATTAAAATAGAAAGAGAGAAGACAGAGAGACAAGCAAGAAATGTAGAATTAAAATAGAAAGGAGGGAGAACAGAGAGACAAGCAAGAAATGTAGAATTAAAATAGAAAGGAGGGAGAAGAGAGAGAAAAGCAAGAAATATAGAATTAAAATAGAAAGAGAGAAGACAGAGAGACAAGCAAGAAATGTAGAATTAAAATAGAAAGGAGGGAGAAGAGAGAGAAAATCAAGAAATATAGAATTAAAATAGAAAGAGAGAAGACAGAGAGACAAGCAAGAAATGTAGAATTAAAATAGAAAGGAGGGAGAACAAAGAGACAAGCCAGAAATGCAGAATTAAAATAGAAAGAGAGGGAGAATAGAGAGAGACAAGCAGGAAATGTAGAATTAAAATAGAAACAGAGAGAAGACAGAGAGACAAGCAAAAAAATGTAGAATTAAAGTAGAAAGAGAGGGAGAACAGAGAGACAAGCAAGAAATATATAATTAAAATAGAAAGAGAAGGAGAAGAGCGAGACAAACAAGAAATGTAGAATAAAAATAGAAACAGAGGGGAACAGAGAGACAAGCAAAAAATGTAGAATTAAAATAGAAAGGGAGAGAGAGAGAACAGAGACACAAGCAAGAAAACAGAATTAAAATAGGAAGAGAGGGAGAACAGAGAGACAAGCAGGAAATGTAGAATTAAAATAGAAAGAGAGGGAGAACAGAAAGACAAGGAAGGAATGCAGAATTAAATAGAAAGAGGGGGAGAACAAAGAGACAAGCAAAAATGTAGAATTAAAAAAGTGAGGGAGAACAGAGAGACAAGAAGGAAATGTAGAATTAAAATAGAAAGAGAGTGAGAACAGAGAGACAAGCAAATGTAGAATTAAAATAGAAAGAGAGGGAGAACAGAGAGACAAGCAAGATATGTAGAATCAAAATACAAAGACAGGGAGAACACAGAGACAAGCAAGACATTTAGAATTAAATAGAAAATAGAAAGAGAGAACAGAGAGACAAGCAAGAAATATAGAATTAAAATAGAGAGAGAGGGAGAACAGAGAGACAAGGAAGAAATGTAGAATTAAAATAGAAAGAAAGGGAGAACAGAGAGACAAGCAATCAATGTATAATTAAAATAAAAAGGGTGGGAGAACAGAGAGACAAGCAAGAAATGTAGAATTAAAATAGAAAGAGGGAGAAAAGAGACAAGCAAGAAATATATAATTAAAATAGAAAGAGAGTGAGAAAAGAGAGACAAGCAAGAAATCAGAATAAAAATAGGAAGAGAAGGAAAACAGAGAAACAAGGAAGAAAACAGAATTAAAATAGGAAGAGAGGGAGAACAGAGAGAAAAGCAAGAAATGTAGAATTAAAATAGAAAGAGAGGGAGAACAGAGAGACAAGCAAGAAATATAGAATTAAAATAGAAAGAGAGGGAGAACAGGGAGACAAGCAAGAAATGTAGAATTAAAATAGAAAGAGAGGGAGAACATGGAGACAAGCAAGAAATGTAGAATTAAAATAGAAAGAGAGAGAGAACAGAGAGACATCAAGAAAGGTAGAATTAAAATAGAAAGAGAGAACAGAGAGACAAGCAGGAAATGTAGAATTAAAATAGAAAGAGAGAGAGACAAGCAAGAAATGTAGACTTAAAATAGAAAGAGAGAGAAGACAGAGAGACAAGCAAGAAATGTAGAATTAAAACAGAAAGGAGGGAGAAGAGAGAGACAAGCAAGAAATGAAGAATTAAAATAGAAAGAGAGGGAGAACAGAAAGACAAGCAAGAAATGTAGAATTAAAAGAAAGAGGAGAACAAAGAGACAAGCCAGAAATGCATAATTAAAATAGAAAGAGAGGGAGAACAGAAAAACAAGCAAGAAATGTAGACTTAAAATAGAAAGAGAGAGAAAACAGAGAGACAAGCAAGACATGTAGAATTAAAATAGAAAGGAGGGAGAAGAGAGAGACATGCAAGAAATATAGAATTAAAATAGAAAGAGAGAGAAGACAGAGAAACAAGCAAGAAATGTAGAATTAAAATAGAAAGGAGGGAGAAGAGAGAGACAAGCAAGAAATGAAGAATTAAAATAGAAAGAGAGGGAGAACAGAGAGACAAGCAAGAAATGTAGAATTAAAATAGAAAGTGAAAGAGAACAAAGAAACAAGCCAGAAATGCAGAATTAAAATAGAAAGAGAGGGAGAACAGAGAGACAAGCAGGAAATGTAGAATTAAAAAAGAAAGAGAGAGAAGACAGAGAGACAAGCAAAAAATGTAGAATTAAAGTAGAAAGAGAGGGAGAACAGAGAGACAAGCAAGAAATATATAATTAAAATAGAAAGAGAAGGAGAAGAGCGAGACAAACAAGAAATGTAGAATAAAAATAGAAACAGAGGGGAACAGAGAGTCAAGCAAGAAATGTAGTATTAAAATACAAAGAGAGAGAGAGAGAAAACAGAGACAAATGCAAGAAAACAGAAATAAAACAGGAAGAGAGGGAGAACAGAGAGACAAGCAGGAAATGTAGAATTAAAATAGAAAGAGAGGGAGAACAGAAAGACAAGGAAGAAATGCAGAATTAAATAGAAAGAGGGGAGAACAAAGAGACAAGCAAGAAATGTAGAATTAAAAAAAGAGAGGGAGAACAGAGAGACAAGAAGGAAATGTAGAATTAAAATAGAAAGAGAGTGAGAACAGAGAGACAAGCAAATGTAGAATTAAAATAGAAAGAGAGGGAGAACACAGAGACAAGCAAGACATTTAGAATTAAATAGAAAATAGAAAGAGAGAACAGAGAGACAAGCAAGAAATATAGAATTAAAATAGAGAGAGAGGGAGAACAGAGAGACAAGGAAGAAATGTAGAATTAAAATAGAAAGAAAGGGAGAACAGAGAGACAAGCAATAAATGTATAATTAAAATAGAAAGGGTGGGAGAACAGAGAGACAAGCAAGAAATGTAGAATTAAAATAGAAAGAGAGGGAGAAAAGAGACAAGCAAGAAATATATAATTAAAATAGAAAGAGAGGGAGAAGAGAGAGACAAGCAAGAAATCAGAATTAAAATAGGAAGAGAAGGAAAACAGAGAAACAAGGAAGAAAACAGAATTAAAATAGGAAGAGAGGGAGAACAGAAATTAAAGCAAGAAATGTAGAATTAAAATAGAAAGAGAGGGAGAATGGTGAGACAAGCAAGAAATGTAGAATTAAAATAGAAAAAGAGGGAGAACAGAGAGACAAGCAGGAAATGTAGAATTAAAATAGAAAGAGAGAGAGACAAGCAAGAAATGTAGAATTAAAACAGAAAGGAGGGAGAAGAGAGAGACAAGCAAGAAATGAAGAATTAAAATAGAAAGAGAGGGAGAACAGAAAGACAAGCAAGAAATGTAGAATTAAAATAGAAAGAGAGGCAGAACAGTGAGACAAGCAAGAAATGCAGAATTAAAATAGAAAGAGAGGGAGAACAGAGAGACAAGCAAGAAATGTAGAATTAAAATGGAAAGCGAGGGAGAACAAAGAGACAAGCCAGAAATGCAGAATTAAAATAGAAAGAGAGGGAGAACAGAAAGACAAGCAAGAAATGTAGAATTAAAATAGAAAGAGAGGTAGAACAGTGAGACAAGCAATAAATGTAGAATTAAAATAGAAAGAGAGGGAGAACAGAGAGACAAGCAGGAAATGTAGAATTAAAATAGAAAATTAGGGAAAAGAGAGAGACAAGCAAGCAATGTAAAATTAAAATAGAAAATTAGGGAAAAGAGAGAGACAAGCAAGAAATTTAGAATTAAAATAGAAAGAGAGGGAGAACAGAGAGACAAGCAAGAAATGTAGAATTAAAATAGAATCAGAGGGAGAACAGAGAGACAAGCCAGAAATGTAGAATTAAAATAGAAAGAGAGGGAGAACAGAAAGACAAGCAAGAAATGTAGAATTAAAATAGAAAGAGAGGCAGAACATTGAGACAAGCAAGAAATGTAGAATTAAAATAGAAAGAGAGGGAGAACAGAGAGACAAGCAAGAAATGTAGAATTAAAATGGAAAGCGAGGGAGAACAAAGAGAAAAGCCAGAAATGCAGAATTAAAATAGAAAGAGAGGGAGAACAGAAAGACAAGCAAGAAATGTAGAAATAAAATAGAAAGAGAGGCAGAACAGTGAGACAAGCAAGAAATGTAGAATTAAAATAGAAAGAGAGGGAGAACAGAGAGACAAGCTCGAAATGTAGAATTAAAATAGAAAATTAGGGAAAAGAGAGAGACAAGCAAGCAATGTAGAATTAAAATAGAAAATTAGGGAAACGAGAGAGACAAGCAAGAAATTTAGAATTAAAATAGAAAGAGAGGGAGAACAGAGAGACAAGCAAGAAATGTAGAATTAAAATAGAAACAGAGGGAGAACAGAGAGACAAGCAAGAAATGTAGAATTAAAATAGAAACAGAGGGAGAACAGAAAGACAAGCAAGACATGTTGAATTGAAATAGAAAGAGAGGGAGAACAGAGAGACAAGCAGGAAATGTAGAATTAAAATAGAAAGAGAGAGAGAAGACAGAGAGACAAGCAAAAAATGTAGAATTAAAGTAGAAAGAGAGGGAGAACAGAGAGACAAGCAAGAAATATATAATTAAAATAGAAAGAGAAGGAGAAGAGCGAGACAAACAAGAAATGTAGAATAAAAATAGAAACAGAGGGAGAACAGAGAGACAAGCAAGAAAAGTCGAATTAAAATAGAAAGAGAGAGAGCGAGAGAGAGAACAGAGAGACAAACAAGAAAACAGAATTAAAATAGGAAGAGAGGTAGAACAGAGAGACAAGCAGGAAAAGTAGAATTAAAATAGAAAGAGAGGGAGAACAGAAAGACAAGGAAGAAATGCAGAATTAAATAGAAAGAGGGGAGAACAAAGATACAAGCAAGAAATGTAGAATTAAAAAAAGAGAGGGAGAACAGAGAGACAAGAAGGAAATGTAGAATTAAAATAGAAAGAGAGTGAGAACAGAGAGACAAGCAAATGTAGAATTAAAATAGAAAGAGAGGGAGAACAGAGAGACAAGCAAGATATGTAGAATCAAAATAGAAAGACAGGGAGAACACAGAGACAAGCAAGACATTTTGAATTAAAATAGAAAGAGAGAACAGAGAGACAAGCAAGAAATATAGAATTAAAATATAGAGAGAGGGAGAACAGAGAGACAAGCAAGAAATGTAGAATTAAAATAGAAAGAAAGGGAGAATATAGAGACAAGCAATGAATGTATAATTAAAATAGAAAGGGTGAGAGAACAGAGAGACAAGCAAGAAATGTAGAATTAAAATAGAAAGAGAGAGAGAGAGAAGAGAGACAAGCAAGAAATATATAATTAAAATAGAAAGAGAGGGAGAAGAGAGAGACAAGCAAGAAATCAGAATTAAAATAGGAAGAGAAGGAAAACAGAGAAACAAGGAAGAAAACAGAATTAAAATAGGAAGAGAGGGAGAACAGAGACAAAAGCAAGAAATATAGAATTAAAATAGAAAGAGAGGGAGAAGAGAGAGAGAGACAAGCAAGAAATATAGAATTGAAAGAGAGGGAGAACAGAGAGTCAAGCAAGAAATGTGGAATTAAAATAGAAAGAGAGGGAGAAGAGAGAGACAAGCAAGAAATATAGAATTAAAATAGAAAGAGAAGGAGAATGGGGAGACAAGCAAGAAATACAGAAGAAAATAGAAAGAGAGGGAGAAGAGAGAGAAGAGCAAGAAATGTAGCATTAAAATAGAAAGAGAGGGAAAACAGGGAGACAAGCAAGAAATGTGTAATTAAAATATAAAGAGAGGGAGAACAGAGAGACAAGCAAGAATTATATAAGTAAAATAGAAAGAGAGGTAGAAGAGAGAGACAAACAAGAAATGCAGAATAAAATAGAAACAGAGGGAGAACAGAGAGACAAGCAAGAAATGTAGAATTAAAATAGAAAGAGAGGGAGATCAGAGAGACAAGCAAGAAATGTAGAATTAAAATAGAAAGAGAAGGAGAACAGAGAGAAACAAGCAAGAAATGTATAATTAAAATAGAAAGAGAGGGAAAACAAAGAGACAAGCAAGAAATGTAGAAAAAATATAGTAAGAGAGGGAAAGCAGGGAGACAAGCAAGAAATGTAGAATTGAAATAGAAAGAGAGGGAGATCAGAGAGACAATCAAGAAATACAGAAGAAAATAGAAAGAGAGGGAGAAGAGAGAGAACAGCAAGAAATGTAGCATTAAAATAGAAAGAGAGGGAAAACAGGGAGACAAGCAAGAAATGTGTAATTAAAATATAAAGAGAGGGAGAACAGAGAGACAAGCAAGAATTATATAAGTAAAATAGAAAGAGAGGTAGAAGAGAGAGACAAATAAGAAAAGCAGAATAAAATAGAAACAGAGGGAGAACAGAGAGACAAGGAAAAAATGTAGAATTAAAATAGAAAGAGAGGGAGAACAGAGAGACAAGCAAGAAATGTAGAATAAAAATAGTAAGCGAGGAAAAACAGGGAGACAAGCAAGAAATGTAGAATTAAAATAGAAAGAGAGGGAGAACAGAAAGACAAGCAAGAAATGTAGAATTAAAATAGAAAGAGAGGCAGAACAGTGAGACAAGCAAGAAATGTAGAATTAAAATAGAAAGAGAGGGAGAACAGAGAGACAAGCAAGAAATGTAGAATTAAAATGGAAAGTGAGGGAGAACAAAGAGACAAGCCAGAAATGCAGAATTAAAATGGAAAGAGAGGGAGAACAGAAAGACAAGCAAGAAATGTAGAAATAAAATAGAAAGAGAGGCAGAACAGTGAGACAAGCAAGAAATGTAGAATTAAAATAGAAAGAGAGGGAGAACAGAGAGACAAGCAGGAAATGTAGAATTAAAATAGAAAATTAGGGAAAAGAGAGAGACAAGCAAGCAATGTAGAATTAAAATAGAAAATTAGGGAAAAGAGAGAGACAAGCAAGCAATTTAGAATTAAAATAGAAAGAGAGGGAGAACAGAGAGACAAGCAAGAAATGTAGAATTAAAATAGAAACAGAGGGAGAACAGAGAGACAAGCAAGAAATGTAGAATTAAAATAGAAAGAGAGAGAGAACAGAGAGACAAGCAGGAAATGTAGAATTAAAATAGAAAGAGAGAGAGAAGACAGAGAGACAAGCAAAAAATATATAATTAAAGTAGAAAGAGAGGGAGAACAGAGAGACAAGCAAGAAATATATAATTAAAATAGAAAGAGAAGGAGAAGAGCGAGACAAACAAGAAATGTAGAATAAAAATAGAAACAGAGGGAGAACAGAGAGACAAGCAAGAAAAGTAGAATTAAAATAGAAAGAGAGAGAGAGAGAGAGAGAACAGAGAGACAAGCAAGAAAACAGAATTAAAATAGGAAGAGAGGGAGAACAGAGAGACAAGCAGGAAAGGTAGAATTAAAATAGAAAGAGAGGGAGAACAGAAAGACAAGGAAGAAATGCAGAATTAAATAGAAAGAGAGGGAGAACAAAGAGACAAGCAAGAAATGTAGAATTAAAAAAAGAGAGGGAGAACAGAGAGACAAGAAGGACATGTACAATTAAAATAGAAAGAGAGTGAGAACAGAGAGACAAGCAAATGTAGAATTAAAATAGAAAGAGAGGGAGAACAGAGAGACAAGCAAGATATGTAGAATCAAAATAGAAAGACAGGGAGAACACAGAGACAAGCAAGACATTTTGAATTAAAATAGAAAGAGAGAACAGAGAGACAAGCAAGAAATATAGAATTAAAATATAGAGAGAGGGAGAACAGAGAGACAAGCAAGAAATGTAGAATTAAAATAGAAATAAAGGGAGAATATAGAGACAAGCAATAAATGTA
Organism: Protopterus annectens; assembly: GCF_019279795.1. Classification (NCBI taxonomy): domain Eukaryota; kingdom Metazoa; phylum Chordata; order Ceratodontiformes; family Protopteridae; genus Protopterus; species Protopterus annectens. Next base: position 417,459,898 of record NC_056749.1, read on the forward strand.
TAATTAAAATAGAAAGGGTGAGAAAACAGAGAGACAAGCAAGAAATGTAGAATTAAAATAGAAAGAGAGAGAGAGAGAGAAGAGAGACAAGCAAGAAATATATAATTAAAATAGAAAGAGAGGGAGAAGAGAGAGACAAGCAAGAAATCAGAATTAAAATAGGAAGAGAAGGAAAACAGAGAAACAAGCAAGAAAACAGAATTAAAATAGGAAGAGAGGGAGAACAGAGACACAAGCAAGAAATATAGAATTAAAATAGAAAGAGAGGGAGAAGAGAGAGAGAGACAAGCAAGAAATATAGAATTGAAAGAGAGGGAGAACAGAGAGTCAAGCAAGAAATGTGGAATTTAAATAGAAAGAGAGGGAGAAGAGAGAGACAAGCAAGAAATATAGAATTAAAATAGAAAGAGAGGGAGAATGGGAGACAAGCAAGAAATACAGAAGAAAATAGAAAGAGAGGAGAAGAGAGAGAAGAGCAAGACATGTAGCATTAAAATAGAGAGGAAAACAGGGAGACAAGCAAGAAATGTGTAATTAAAATATAAAGAGAGGAGAACAGAGAGACAAGCAAGAATTATATAAAAAAAAAGAGAGGTAGAAGAGAGAGACAAACAAGAAATGCAGAATAAAATAGAAACAGAGGGAGAACAGAGAGACAAGCAAGAAATGTAGAATTAAAATAGAAAGAGAGGGAGATCAGAGAGACAAGCAAGAAATGTAGAATTAAAATAGAAAGAGAAGGAGAACAGAGAGAAACAAGCAAGAAATGTAGAATTAAAATAGAAAGAGAGGGAAAACAAAGAGACAAGCAAGAAATGTAGAATAAATATAGTAAGAGAGGGAAAGCAGGGAGACAAGCAAGAAATGTAGAATTAAAATAGAAAGAGAGGGAGATCAGAGAGACAAGCAAGAAATACAGAAGAAAATAGAAAGAGGGAGAAGAGAGAGAATAGCAAGAAATGTAGCATTAAAATAGAAAGAGAGGGAAAACAGGGAGACAAGCAAGAAATGTGTAATTAAAATATAAAGAGAGGGAGAACAGAGAGACAAGCAAGAATTATATAAGTAAAATAGAAAGAGAGGTAGAAGAGAGAGACAAATAAGAAATGCAGAATAAAATAGAAACAGAGGGAGAACAGAGAGACAAGCAAAAAATGTAGAATTAAAATAGAAAGAGAGGGAGAACAGAGAGACAAGCAAGAAATGTAGAATAAAAATAGTAAGAGAGGGAAAACACGGAGACAAGCAAGAAATGTAGAATTAAAATAAAAAGAGAGAAAGAGAGACAAGCAAGAAATCTAGAATTAAAATAGAAAGAGAGGGAGAACAGAGAGTCAAGCAAGAAATGTGGAATTAAAATAGAAAGAGAGGGAGAAGAGAGAGACAAGCAAGAAATATAGAATTAAAATAGAAAGAGTGAGAATGGGGAGACAAGCAAGAAATACAGAAGAAAATAGAAAGAGAGGGAGAAGAGAGAGAAGAACAAGAAATGTAGCATTAAAATAGAAAGAGAGGGAAAACAGGGAGACAAGCAAGAAATGTGTAATTAAAATATAAAGAGAGGGAGAACAGAGAGACAAGCAAGAATTATATAAGTAAAATAGAAAGAGAGGTAGAAGAGAGAGACAAACAAGAAATGCACAATAAAATAGAAACAGAGGGAGAACAGAGAAACAAGCAAGAAATGTAGAATTAAAATAGAAAGAGAGGGAGAACAAAGAGACAAGCAAGAAATGTAGAATAAAAATAGTAAGAGAGGGAAAACAGGGAGACAAGCAAGAAATGTAGAATTAAAATAGAAAGAGAGGGAGAACAGGGAGACAAGCAAGAAATGTAGAATTAAAATATAAAGAGAGGGAGAACAGGGAGACAAGCAAGAAATGTATAATTCAAATAGAAAGAGAGAGAGAACAGAGAGACAAGCAAGAAATGTAGAATTAAAAAAAAGAGGGAGAACAAAGAGAGAAGCAGGAAATGTAGAATTAAAATAGAAAGAGAGTGAGAACAGAGAGACAAGCAGGAAATGCAGAATTAAAATAGAAAGAGAGGAGAACAGAGACAAGCAAGAAATGTATAATTAAAATAGAAAGAGAGAGAACAGAGAGACAAGCAAGAAATGTATAATTAAAATAGAAGAGAGGAGAAGGGAGAGACAAGCAAGAAATGTAGAATTAAAATAGAAAGAGAACAGAGAGACAAGCAAGAAAACAGAATTAAAATAGGAAGAGAGGGAGAACAGAGAGACAAGCAAGATATGTAGAATTAAAATAGAAAGAGAGGAGAACAGAGACAAGCAAGAAATGTAGAATTAAAATAGAAAGAGGAGAACAGAGAGACAAGCAAGAAATGTAGAATTAAAATAGAAAGAGGGAGAACAGAGAGACAAGCAAGAAATGTAGAATTAAAATAGAAAGAGAGAGAACAGAGAGACAAGCAAGAAATGTAGAATTAAAATAGAAAGAGTAGGAGAACAGAGAGATAAGCAAGAAATTTAGAATTAAAATAGAAAGAGAAGGAGAACAGAGAGATAAGCAAGAAATTTAGAATTAAAATCGAAAGAGAGGGGAACAGAGAGACTAACAAGAAATGTAGAATTAAAATAGAAAGAGAGGGAGAAGAGAGAGACAAGCAAGAAATGTAGAATTAAAATAGAAAGAGAGGGAGAAGAGAGAGACAAGCAAGAAATGTAGAATTAAAATAGAAAGAGAGGGAGAACAGAGAGACAAGCAAGAAATGTAGAATTAAAATAGAAAGTGAGGGAGAAGAGAGACAAGCAAGAAATGTAGAATTAAAATAGAAACAGAGGAGAACATAGAGACAAGCAAGAAATGTAGAATTAAAATATAAAGAGAGGGAGAACAGGGAGACAAGCAAGAAATGTATAATTCAAATAGAAAGAGAGAGAGAACAGAGAGACAAGACAGAAATGTATAATTAAAATAGAAAGAGAGGAGAACAGAGAGACAAGCAAGAAATATATAATTAAAATAGAAAGAGAAGGAGAACAGAGAGACAAACAAGAAATGTAGAATTAAAATAGAAAGAGAGGGAGAACAGAGAGACAAGCAAGAAATGTAGAATTAAAATAGAAAGAGAGAGAGAGAGAGAACAGAGAGACAAGCAAGAAAACAGAATTAAAATAGGAAGAGAGGGAGAACAGAGAGACAAGCAGGAAAGGTAGAATTAAAATAGAAAGAGAGGGAGAACAGAAAGACAAGGAAGAAATGCAGAATTAAATAGAAAGAGAGGGAGAACAAAGAGACAAGCAAGAAATGTAGAATTAAAAAAAGAGAGGGAGAACAGAGAGACAAGAAGGAAATGTATAATTAAAATAGAAAGAGAGTGAGAACAGAGAGACAAGCAAATGTAGAATTAAAATAGAAAGAGAGGGAGAACAGAGAGACAAGCAAGATATGTAGAATAAAAATAGAAAGACAGGAGAACAGAGACAAGCAAGACATTTTGAATTAAAATAGAAAGAGAGAACAGAGAGACAAGCAAGAAATATAGAATTAAAATATAGAGATATGGAGAACAGAGAGACAAACAAGAAATGTAGAATTAAAATAGAAATAAAGGGAGAATATAGAGACAAGCAATAAATGTATAATTAAAATAGAAAGGGTGAGAAAACAGAGAGACAAGCAAGAAATGTAGAATTAAAATAGAAAGAGAGAGAGAGAGAAGAGAGACAAGCAAGAAATATATAATTAAAATAGAAAGAGAGGGAGAAGAGAGACAAGCAAGAAATCAGAATTAAAATAGGAAGAGAAGGAAAACAGAGAAACAAGCAAGAAAACAGAATTAAAATAGGAAGAGAGGGAGAACAGAGACAAAAGCAAGAAATATAGAATTAAAATAGAAAGAGAGGGAGAAGAGAGAGAGAGAGACAAGCAAGAAATATAGAATTGAAAGAGAGGGAGAACAGAGAGTCAAGCAAGAAATGTGGAATTAAAATAGAAAGAGAGGGAGATCAGAGAGACAAGCAAGAAATGTAGAATTAAAATAGAAAGAGAAGGAGAACAGAGAGAAACAAGCAAGAAATGTAGAATTAAAATAGAAAGAGGAGGAAAACAGAGACAAGCAAGAAATGTAGAATAAATATAGTAAGAGAGGGAAAGCAGGGAGACAAGCAAGAAATGTAGAATTAAAATAGAAAGAGAGGGAGATCAGAGAGACAAGCAAGAAATACAGAAGAAAATAGAAAGAAAGGGAGAAGAGAGAGAATAGCAAGAAATGTAGCATTAAAATAGAAAGAGAGGGAAAACAGGGAGACAAGCAAGAAATGTGTAATTAAAATATAAAGAGAGGGAGAACAGAGAGACAAGCAAGAATTATATAAGTAAAATAGAAAGAGAGGTAGAAGAGAGAGACAAATAAGAAATGCAGAATAAAATAGAAACAGAGGGAGAACAGAGAGACAAGCAAAAAATGTAGAATTAAAATAGAAAGAGAGGGAGAACAGAGAGACAAGCAAGAAATGTAGAATAAAAATAGTAAGAGAGGAAAAACAGGGAGACAAGCAAGAAATGTAGAATTAAAATAAAAAGAGAGAAAGAGAGACAAGCAAGAAATCTAGAATTAAAATAGAAAGAGAGGGAGAACAGAGAGTCAAGCAAGAAATGTGGAATTAAAATAGAAAGAGAGGGAGAAGAGAGAGACAAGCAAGAAATATAGAATTAAAATAGAAAGAGTGAGAATGGGGAGACAAGCAAGAAATACAGAAGAAAATATAAAGAGAGGGAGAACAGAGAGACAAGCAAGAATTATATAGGTAAAATAGAAAGAGAGATAGAAGAGAGAGACAAACAAGAAATGCACAATAAAATAGAAACAGAGGGAGAACAGAGAAACAAGCAAGAAATGTAGAATTAAAATAGAAAGAGAGGGAGAACAAAGAGACAAGCAAGAAATGTAGAATAAAAATAGTAAGAGAGGGAAAACAGGGAGACAAGCAAGAAATGTAGAATTAAAATAGAAAGAGAGGGAGATCAGAGAGACAAGCAAGAAATACAAAAGAAAATAGAAAGAGAGGGAGAAGAGAGAGAATAGCAAGAAATGTAGCATTAAAATAGAAAGAGAGAGAAAACAGGGAGACAAGCAAGAAATGTGTAATTAAAATATAAAGAGAGGGAGAACAGAGAGACAAGCTAGAATTATATAAGTAAAATAGAAAGAGGGGTAGAAGAGAGAGACAAATAAGAAATGCAGAATAAAATAGAAACAGAGGGAGAACAGAGAGACAAGCAAAAAATGTAGAATTAAAATACAAAGAGAGGGAGAACAGAGAGTCAAGCAAGAAATGTAGAATAAAAATAGTAAGAGAGGAAAAACAGGGAGACAAGCAAGAAATGTAGAATTAAAATAAAAAGAGAGAAAGAGAGACAAGCAAGAAATGTAGAATTAAAATAGAAAGAGAGGGAGAAGAGAGAGACAAGCAAGAAATGTAGAATTAGAATAGAAAGAGAGGGAGAACAGAGAGACAAGCAAGACATTTAGAATTAAAATAGAAAGAGAGGGAGAACAGAGAGACAAGCAGGAAATGCAGAATTAAAATAGAAAGAGAAGGAGAACAGGGAGACAAGCAAGAAATGTATAATTCAAATAGAAAGAGAGAGAGAACAGAGAGACAAGCCAGAAATGTATAATTAAAATAGAAAGAGAGGGAGAAGAGAGAGACAAGCAAGAAATGTAGAATTAAAATAGAAAGAGAGAGAGAGAGAACAGAGAGACAAGCAAGAAAACAGAATTAAAATAGGAAGAGAGGGAGAACAGAGAGACAAGCAAGATATGTAGAATCAAAATAGAAAGAGAGGGAGAACAGAGGGACAAGCAAGACATTTAGAATTAAAATAGAAAGAGACAACAGAGAGGCAAGCAAGAAATATAGAATTAAAATAGAAAGAGTGGGAGAACAGAGAGACAAGCAAGAAATGTAGAATTAAAATAGAAAGAATGGGAGAACAGAGAGACAAGCAAGAAATGTAGAATTAAAATAGAAAGGGAGAGAGAACAGTGAGACAAGCAAGAAATGTAGAATTAAAATAGAAAGAGAGGGAGAAGAGAGACAAGCAAGAAATATATAATTAAAATAGAAAGAAAGGGAGAAGAGAGAGACAAGCAAGAAATCAGAATTAAAATAGGAAGAGAAGGAAAACAGAGAAACAAGCAAAAAAACAGAATTAAAATAGGAAGAGAGGGAGAACAGAGAGAAAAGCCATAGATGTAGAATTAAAATAGAAAGAGAGAGACAAGCCAGAAATGTAGAATTAAAAGAGAAAGAGAGGGAGAACAGAGAGACAAGCAAGAAATGTAGAATTAAAAGAGAAAGAGAGAACAGAGAGACAAGCAGGAAATGTAGAATTAAAATAGAAAGATCGAGACAAGCCAGAAATGTTAAATTAAAAGAGAAAGCGAGAGACAAGCCAGAAATGTAGAATTGAAAGAGAAAGAGAGGGAGAACAGAGAGACAAGCAAGAAATGTAGAATTAAAAATAGAAAGAGAGGGAGAACAGAGAGACAAGCGAGAAATGTAGAATTAAAATAGAAAGAGAGGGAGAACAGAGATACAAGCAAGAAATGTAGAATTAAAATAGAAAGACAGAGACAAGCCAGAAATGTTGAATTAAAAGAGTAGGAGAAAGACAAGCCAGAAATGTAGAATTAAAAGAGAAAGAGAGGGAGAACAGAGAGACAAGCAAGAAATGTAGAATTAAAAATAGAAAGAGAGGGAGAACAGAGAGACAAGGGAGAAATGTAGAATTAAAATAGAAAGAGAGGGAGAACAGAGAGACAAGCAAGAAATCCAGAATTAAAATAGAAAGAGAGGGAGAACAGAAAGACAAGCAAGACATTTAGAATTAAAATAGCAAGTGATGGAGAATAGACAGTAAGAAATGTAGAATAAAAATAGAAAGAGAAAGAAAAGCCAGAAATGTAAAATTAAAATAGAAAGAGAGGGACAAGCCAGAAATGTAGAATTAAAATAGAAAGAGAAGGAGAACAGAGATACAAGCAAGAAATTTATAGTTAAATTAGAAAGAGAGGGAGAACAGAGAGATAAGCAAGAAATTTAGAATTAAAATAGAAAGCGAGGGAGAACATAGAGACAAGCCAGTAATGTAGAATTAAAATAGAAAGAGAGTGAGAATAGAGAGACAAGCAAGAAATTTAGAATTAAAATAGAAAGAGAGGGAGAACAGAGAGACAAACAAGAAATTTAGAATTAAAATAGAAAGAGAGGGAGAACAGAGAGAGAAGCAAGATATGTAGAATTAAAATAGAAAGAGAGAGAGAACAGGGAGAGAAGCAAGAAATTTAGAATATAACTAGAAAGAGGGGGAGAACAGAGAGACAAGCAAGATATGTAGAATTAAAATAGAAAGAGAGGGAGAACAGAGAGACAAGCAAGACATTTAGAATTAAAATAGAAAGGGAGAACAGAGAGACAAGCAGGAAATGCATAATTAAAATAGAAAGAGAGGGAGAACAGAGAGAGAAGCAAGATATGTAGAATTAAAATAGAAAGAGAGAGAGAACAGGGAGACAAGCAAGAAATGTATAATTAAAATAGAAAGAGAGAGAGAACAGAGAGTCAAGCAAGAAATATAGAATTAAAAGAGAAAGAGAGGGAGAACAGAGAGACAAGCAAGAAATGTAGAATTAAAATAGCAAGAGAGAGAGAACAGTGAGACAAGCAAGATATGTAGAATTAAAATAGAAAGAGAGGGAGAACAGAGAGACAAGCCAGAAATCTAGAATTAAAATAGAAAGAGGGAGAACAGAGAGACAAGCAAGAAATGTGGAATTAAAATATAAAGAGAGGGAGAAGAGAGAGAGACGAGCAATAAATGTATAATTAAAATAGAAAGAGAGGGAGAGCAGATAGACAAGCAAGAAATGCAGAATTAAAATAGAAAGAGAGAGACAAGCCAGAAATATAGAATTAAAATAGAAAGAGAGGGAGAACAGAGAGACAAGCAAGAAATGTAGAATTAGAATAGAAAGAGAGGGTGAACAGAGAGACAAGCAATAAATGTAGACTAGAAAGAGAGGCAGAACAGAGAGACAAGCAAGAAATGTAGAAATAAAATAGAAAGGGAGAGATAAGCCAGAAATGTAGAATTAAAATAGAAAGAGAGGGAGAATAGAGAGACAAGCAAGAAATTTAGAATTAAAATAGAAAGAGAGGGAGAACATAAAGACAAGCCAGAAATGTAGAAATAAAATAGAAAGAGAGGGAGAACAGAGAGACAAGCAAGAAATACAGAATTAAAATAGAAAGGGAGGGAGAACAGAGAGACAAGCAAGAAATACAGAATTAAAATAGAAAATTAGGGAAAAGAGAGAGACAAGCAAGAAATGTAGAATTAGAATAGAAGGAGATGGAGAACAGAGAGACAAGCAAGAAATATAGAATTAAAATAGAAAGAGAGGGAGGAGAGAGACAAGCAAGAAATTTAGAATTAAAATAGAAAGAGAGAGAGAACAGAGAGAGACAAGCCAGAAATGTAGAATTAAAATAGAAAGAGAGGGAGAACAGAGAGAGACAAGCCAGAAATGTAGATTCAAAACAGAAAGAGAGGGAGAAGAGAGAGACAAGCCAGAAATGTAGAATTAAAATAGAAAGAGATGGAGAAAAGAGAGACAAGCAATAAATGTAGAATAGAAAGAGAGGCAGAACAGAGAGACAAGCAAGAAATGTAGAAATAAAATAGAAAGGGAGAAACAAGCCAGAAATGTAGAATTAAAATAGAAAGAGAGAGACAAGCAAAAAATGTAGAATTAAAATAGAAAGAGAGGGAGAATAGAGAGACAAGCAAGAAATTTAGAATTAAAATAGAAAGAGAGGGAGAACAGAGAGACAAGCAAGAAATTTAGAATTAAAATAGAAAGAGAGGGAGAACATAAAGACAATCCAGAAATGTAGAATTAAAATAGAAAGAGAGGGAGAACAGAGAGACAAGCAAGAAATACAGAATTAAAACAGAAAGGGAGGGAGAACAGAGAGACAAGCAAGAAATATAGAATTAAAATAGAAAGAGAGGGAGGAGAGAGACAAGCAAGAAATTTAGAATAAAAATAGAAAGAGAGAGAGAACAGAGAGAGACAAGCCAGAAAATGTAGAATTAAAATAGAAAGAGAGGGAGAACAGAGAGAGACAAGCCAGAAATGTAGATTCAAAATAGAAAGAGAGGGAGAAGAGAGAGAAAAGCCAGAAATGTAGAATTAAAATAGAAAGAGAGGGAGAAAAGAGAGACAAGCCAGAAATGTAGAATTAAAATAGAAAGAGAGATATAAGCCAGAAATCTAGAATTAAAATAGAAAGAGAGGGAGAACAGTGAGAGAAACAAGAAATGTAGAATTAAAATAGAAAGACTGGGAGAACAGAGAGACAAGCAAGAAATATAGAATTAAAATAGAAAGAGAGGGAGAAGAGAGACAAGCAAGAAATATATAATTAAGATAGAAAGAGAGGGTGAAGAGAGATAAGCCAGAAATCTAGAATTAAAATAGAAAGAGAGGGAGAACTGTGAGAGAAACAAGAAATGTAGAATTAAAATAGAAAGATTGGGAGAACAGAGAGACAAGCAAGAAATGTAGAAATAAAATAGAAAATGAGGGAGAAGAGAGAGACAAGCAGAAAATGTAGAATTAAAATAGAAAGAGAGGGAGAACAGAAAGACAAGCAAGAAATGTAGAATTAAAATAGAAAGAGAGGCAGAACAGTGAGATAAGCAAGAAATTTAGAATTAAAATAGAAAGCGAGGGAGAACAGAGAGACAAGCCAGAAATGTAGAATTAAAATAGAAATAGAGGGAGAACAGAAAGACAAGCAAGAAATGTAGAATTAAAATAGAAAGAGAGGCAGAACAGTGAGATAAGCAAGAAATGTAGAATTAAAATAGAAAGAGAGGGAGAAGAGAGAGACAAGCAACAAATGTAGAATTAAAATAGAAACAGAGGGAGAACAGAGACAAGCAGGAAATGTAGAATTAAAATAGAAAGAGAGAGAAGACAGAGAGACAAGCAAGAAATGTAGAATTAAAGTAGAAATAGAGGGAGAAAGTGCAGTTGTGTACCTACTATAAATGTAGATGTTCGAGTGTATTCACTGTTGCAGTCATTACACTTGGATTATCCTGCTGGCAGGCTACCCACTGTCAGCCTGAATTCCAAAGTCCTGGTCTGGTGTCGGTTGCTGTCGCCTCTTCCCTGATGTCAGTGCGCCAGGGGTATAAAAGATGCAGCCGACGCCATTTTCTTCAGTTTTTCTTGCCCCAGATGTCAGGTGCCCCCAAAAGGGTAGGCTAAAAATTGCTCTTAAAACCCATGCACTAACATAAACGTTACCATTATCTACAAGCAAATACACCACTTAGGTTGTATACAATAGAGAAGTACAGATAAGTCCCAGCAATGAAAAGGGGATGGAGGGAGGGTCTGGACTGCAACAGTGAATACACTCGAACATCTACATTTATGGTAGGTACACAACTGTACTATGTTCATCGTGTTTCACCGTTGCAGTCATTACACTTGGGTTGAATCCCAAAGCTGAGGTTGGGTGGCTATGCCTAGATAGAAATAGGAGTGGCTATGAGGCCCTGCAGAACTGCAGTGGTGAAGCCTGCTCTGGATTTAGAGTAAAGAGGTAAGTGGTAGTGCTTTGTAAAAGTGTGCACTGAAGTCCATGTTGCAGCCTCCAAAATGTCCTTGGTTGGTACTCCTCTGAGGAAGGCTGCTGAAGTGGCTGCTGCTCTGATTCAATGTTGCCTAATGCCCTTAGGCACTGATTTGCCATGTTGTGAATAGCAAAAACGAATGCAGTGGCCTACCCATTTTGAAATAGTCTGCTTTGAAATAGCTTTTCCTTGCGATCCTGCAGCATATGCCACTACGAGTTGCTCATTCTTTCTGAAGGCTTTAGTTTTGTCCAAATAGAAGCGTAGCTGTCTGTGTATGTCCAAAGAATGCAGAAGTCTCTCCCCCTTATTCTGTGGGTTTGGATAAAAGGTAGGTAAATGAATGGTTTGGTTAAGAGCCACACTGGACACTACCTTAGGCATAAATGTTGGGTTTGTCCTTAGAGAAACCCTGTCCGGATGGAAAATAATAAAAGGTTCCACAGCCATTAGAGCCTGTAACTCTGACACTTTTCTTGCTGAGGTTATTGGAAAGAGCAGAGCTGTTTTCCATGATAAGTATTTTATCTCAGCTGTATTGGCTGGTTCAAAAGGAGGCAGTGTGAGCTTTTCCAAGACAAAATTGAGGTCCCATGCAGGTGTTGGAGCTCTCCTTGGAGGTCTTATGATTTTGGCCCCTCTGAGGTACTGCCTTAGCAGTGGATGTGATAAAATAGGTGGGTCCGTATTGTAATAAGCTGAAATGGCATTGGCATGGATCTTAATAGATGAGAAGGATAGGCCTTTGTCCAGCATCTCAGTTAGGTATTGTAAAATCTGAGGAATATTTGGTACAAGCATGTCCTTTCCTTGTGCCTGGTTCCAAGCACAGAATCTCTTCCATTTTTCTATATAAGATTTTCTGGTGTTGGGCCTCCTGGCCTCCAAAATAACATCCATAACAGCTTTAGAGAGAGGTGTGTTCTGAATGGTTACACTATCAGCCATGCAGCCAGATTTAGGGTTCTGAGTTGGCTGTGCAGGATCTGATTGTTTTGTTGGGTCAGCAAATGAGGAATTTGGAGTAATATCCAGGCTGGGCCTTGAGACAAGCTCTTTAGGATTGGGTACCAGTGCTGTTGTGGCCAGTCTGGGGCAATCAGTATAATTTTTGGCTTCTCTTGTCTGACCTTTAGGAGTACCTTGGGGAGGAGAGGCAGTGGAGGAAAGGCATAGACTGTAAGGGTTTTCCAGCTGAATTATAGGGCATCCACTTTCCATTCTTGTTTGTGATAAGTCCTTGTGCAGAATCTCTGTAGTTGGCAGTTGTGCGGGGAGGCAAATAGATTTATGTCTGGGCATCCCCATTTCCTTGTTATCATGCTGAAGATTTGTGGCTCTAGTTTCCACTCGTGAGGATCCTTGAGATTTCTGCTTAGTTCATCTGCCAGAGTATTTGTCTGTCCTGGTAGGAATTGTGCTTGAAGGTGTACATGATAAGTCAGTGCTGTGTTCCACAAAGTCATGACTTGTCTGCAGAAGGGGTAGGAATGTGTGCCACCCTGCTTATGTACCACATGACTGTAGTATTGTCCGTCTTTACCAGCAGTTGCCCTGGATGAAGTTGATCCTTGAAGGCTGTCAGGGCATTCTGAACAGCTAGCATCTCTTTTTGATTGATATGAAGATGCATTTGGCTTGCTGGCCATGCTCCCTGAATACATTTTCCTGCCATGTGGGCCCCGCCCAGGCATAGTCTGATGCATCTGTTGTTAGTGTCTGCCTGGCCATGGGTAGAGTGAATGGCTGTCCCTTGTTGTGGTGACAGGCCTGTACCCACCATCGAAACTCCTGTTGCAGGCAGGGAATGAGGGTAATTAATGTTTCCAGGCTGTGGCAGTGTTGAGTCCAAACACTTTTTAGATACCATAGTTTCCTCATATGTTGTCTTGCATACGGAATTAGTAGAATGCAGGATGCCATGAAGCCCAAAGCCTGCAGAATTTTTCTTGCAGATAACTGGGTCTTTGTTGCCAACACTTCGAAGTAAGAAGTCAGTTGCCTTTGTTTGCCTGGCATGAGATAAGCCATCTGGGCAGTTGTATGTAAGCTTGCACTCAGGAATATTATCTCTTGAGAGGGTACTCGTTTTGATTTCTTTTTGTTTACCATGTACCCTAGGCAAAGTAGTAATCTTTTCACAAATGCCAGATGCCTCTGTGGAATGTATTTGTTCTCTGCTTGAATAAGGCAATCGTCCAAGTAAGGGTATATTTGAATTCCCCTTTGTCTGAAGAAAGCAATTACTGGTGCCTGGCATTTTGTGAAGACCCTGGGCGCAGTAGATAAGCCAAAGGGCGGTAATCTGAGGTATCGTCTGCAAGATTGTCTGATTGGGACATGCAGGTATGACTCTTTTAGGTCCAGAGTTACAAGCCAAGCCTTCTTGCCCAGTATGGGCAGAAGCTGCTGCAGAGTCAACATTTTGAATTTTGGAACATCCAGAAAAGTGTTTAGAATAGACAGGTCCAGTATTGGTCTCCAGGGTTTGTCCTTTCTAGGTACCAGGAATAGTCTTGAATAAAATCCTTGTCCCTGCTCTTGCTGTGGTACTCACTGAATGGCCCTCATGTCCATGAGGGATGTAACTTGCTTTTGTGCCTGTGCCCATTGATTTTATGGCAGGTCTGGCATAGCTTTCATCTTTGGCAGGGTGTGAATGTGGAAACTGTAGCCCTGGGACACTATATTCAAGACCCATTTGTCCTGGGTGATTATATGCCAATTTTAGTGAAAAAAGTGCTAGTTTTCCCCCTAAGGGGGCTGCCAAATGATAAGTGCTTGTTACTGGCAGAGGAAAGTCATTGAGACTGTTTTCTTATGGCTGTGATTTGTCTTCTCCACTTTTGGAGATAGAAGCACCCCATTGTTTAGGCCTGTATGAGCCTTGGGGCTGGATTCTGCCTCTAGGGCATCTGTATCTGCCTTTTTGTGGCCTGTCTGACACTGGAAATGACCAATTCTTTGAAGGCCAGTTCCTGCTAAATCTGGGTGGTTGTACCTGTAAGAAATCCTTAACTGTCTGCATAGATTTTGCTTTATCCTCCATTTTCTTCAACACCTCTTCTGCCTTAACACCAAAGTATCAGGCTGTAAAGGAGCATCCAATAATTTTGCTTTAACATGATCAGGCAGATTTTGTACCTTTAACCAAGCATGCCTTCTAATGACAGTACCTGTAACAGCGGCCCTGCAAGAGGCCTCCAGTGAATCAAAACCACATTGCAGAGTATGCTTTCCCACTTGTTCAGCTGCATGCTATAAATCCTGCATTTCCTTGTTATCTGGATATTCAGAATTTGTCAACATTTTCTGTTTTAGCAGTGACATTAAATATTGCTGATATTTAAACATATGAAACTGACAATTTAAAGCCCTTACAGCCAAGGTAGCAGAAGTGTAATCCTTTTTCCCCCATCTGTCCAGTGTCCTAGAATCCCTATCAGGGGGGACAGGGTTTTTCGCAGTGGAAGCTTTGACCCCTTTGGGACCCTGAGATATAATTTCTGGGTCAGCAGCAGGGTTTTTACATAGAAATTTGTGGGAATCTGGAACACTGTAGTATCTGTCTCGCTTAACCGGTGCAGGGGGCAAAAAGTCAGGAGGCAGGCTGGACTCTGAAAATACATCATCTACTATGTCTAGAACAGGTGGAATAGCAAGAGGTCTGTGCTGAGGTAGTAAAAAAAAGTCTCTGAGCCTTTTCTTAGATTCTGAGTAATCTTGGCTCTCCCAGTGAAAGTGCTCCCTCATGGTATGAAGGGTTTCCCCAAAAGAATAATCCTCAGGAGGAGAGGCTAAAGGAATAGACTCTTCAGCATCAGAATCCTCATAGGGAGGAAGGGAGTATCTCTGTTCAGAAGAGGAGTCAGAGGAAATGGAAAACTGATCTGAAGATTCATATTCTGTCTCTTGCCTAGGCCTCTTATCAGGAGGGGGATGGGAACCCCTGATCAAAGTAATTAGGTCTTCGGCCATTTTAAGCATCTGTTTTTTAGGCATGGAAGTCTGTGCAGGAGAATGCTGTACTTGTTTCTTTGTCTTTAGAGCTGCTTTAGTCTTTGCCTTTGAAGCTGAGATTGGCTTTACATATAACTGTGTAGGTCTGAAAACACCCTCAGAAGCCGATGCCTGCTCAGAGGCTCCAGACCCATCTGAGGGAATAGTTTTAGAGTGTCCAATACCTTGAGTATCCAGAGGCCTAGTCACCTCCACATGGGAGTCGGAAGCCGCCTGTGGCTCTGAGGTAGCGGGTGTCAGGGGCTGCGAAAGCACCTCACTGAGAACTGGCTAACCAGCGACTGGCCTAGCAGAGGCCTTGTCATCAGTTTTGGACCTTGGATGCCTGTCCTTTTCCTTTTCCTTGTGCTTTTTATAAACTCCGGTCATCGGCTGTTCTGACGGCATGATATAATTAAATCTTCGGCCAAAGTAATGAAAGGCAAAATTGTACCGACGCTTAATAGTGCGTTGGTTAAATCTAGCACAAAACCGACATCTAGCAACATCGTGGTCAGGGCCTAGGCAAGAAATACAGTAAGAATGAAAATCCTTATGAGGTATTTGCTTCCCACAAGAAATACAATTGTTAACTTTTTCTGACATAGGTCTGGAGCAAGAAAAAAGTTTCCCCAACGGGGTACTTAGCTTTAATGAAGACTTTGGATCAGAAATTCAGTTTTGAAAATCTCAGGAGTCGGCTGACCGGCACTTGCGAACTGCTTTTGCTTCGGGCACCGCGCGGCAAGAAAGACTGAAGAAAATGGCGTTGGCTGCATCTTTTATACCCCTGGCGCACTGACATTAGGGAAGAGGCGAAAGCAACTGATACTGGACCAGGACTTTGGAAATTCAGGCCAACTGCGGGTAACCTGCCAGCAGGATTACCCAAGTGTAATGACTGCAACAGTGAAACACGATGAACATCAGAGAGACAAGCAAGAAATGAATGACAACTCAGGCAAGAGAACTGAGTTTGTCCTGTTGTAATGAACTGTTTATACGTTTTTACTAAAAATTCCTTAAGTTTATAGCATCAGTTTGTATTTAGGTTTATGACATATCATTATGAATTTCTATAAGATGTCCTCCTCTCACAGGTCTTTGAAAATGTTCAGTTCAGTTTCTTATTATTTTTCATGGTTAGTTCATTCAATTGAATTGAAGTTGAGCCTATTCACATTCACACTGTTTTTAGAGGAGAAGTTTAGTGGAGAACAAAGAGACAAGCAAGAAATGTAGAATTAAAATGAAAAAGAGAATGAGAACTGAGAGACAAGCAAGAAATGTAGAATTAAAATAGAAAGAGAGGGAGAACAGAGAGACAAGCAAGAAATGTAGAATTAAAATAGAAAGAGAGGGAGAACAGAGAGACAAGCAAGAAATGTAGAATTAAAATAGAAAGTGAGGGAGAACAGAGAAAAAAGCAAGAAATGTAGAATTAAAATAGAAAGAGAGGGAGAACAGGGAGACAAGCAAGATATGTAGAATTAAAATAGAAAGAGAAGGAGAACAGAGAGACAAGCAAGAAATACAGAATTAAAATAGAAAGAGAGGGAGAACAGAGAGACAAGCAGGAAATGTAGAAATAAAATAGAAAATGAGGGAGAACAGAGAGACAAGCAAGAAATGTAGAATTAAAATAGAAAGAGGGGAAAAAAGGGAGACAAGCAAGAAATGTAACATTGAAATAGAAACAGAGGGAAAACTGGGAGACAAGCAAGAAATGTGTAATTAAAATAGAAAGAGAAGGAGAACAGAGAGACAAGCAAGAAATGTAGAATTAAAATAAAAAGAGAGAAAGAGACACGCAAGAAATTTAGAATTAAAATAGAAAGAGAGGGAGAACAGAGAGACAAGCAAGAAATGTAGAATTAAAATAGAAAGAGAGAGAAGACAGAGAGACAAGCAAGAAATGTAGAATTAAAATAGAAAGTGAGGGAGAACAGAGAGACAAGCAAGAAATGTAGAATTAAAATACAAAGAGAGGGAGAACACAGAGACAAGCAAGAAATGTAGAATTAAAATAGAAAGAGAGGGAGAACAGAGAGACAAGCAAGAAATGTAGAATTAAAATAGAAAGAGAGAAAGAACAGAGAGACAAGCAAGAAATGTAGAATTAAAATAGAAAGAGAGGCAGAACAGTGAGATAAGCAAGAAATTTAGAATTAAAATAGAAAGCGAGGGAGAACAGAGAGACAAGCCAGAAATGTAGAATTAAAATTGAAAGAGAGGGAGAACAGAAAGACAAGCAAGAAATGTAGAATTAAAATAGAAAGAGAGGCAGAACAGTGAGATAAGCAAGAAATTTAGAATTAAAATAGAAAGCGAGGGAGAACAGAGAGACAAGCCAGAAATGTAGAATTAAAATAGAAAGAGAGGGAGAACAGAAAGACAAGCAAGAAATGTAGAATTAAAATAGAAAGAGAGGCAGAACAGTGAGATAAGCAAGAAATGTAGAATTAAAATAGAAAGAGAGGGAGAAGAGAGAGACAAGCAAGAAATGTAGAAATAAAATAGAAAGAGTGTGAAGACAGAGAGACAAGCAAGAAATGTAGAATTAAAGTAGAAATAGAGGGAGAAAGTGCAGTTGTGTACCTACTATAAATGTAGATGTTCGAATGTATTCACTGTTGCAGTCATTACACTTGGATTATCCTGCTGGCAGGCTACCCACTGTCAGCCTGAATTCCAAAGTCCTGGTCTGGTGTCGGTTGCTGTCGCCTCTTCCCTGATGTCAGTGTGCCAGGGGTATAAAAGATGCAGCCGACGCCATTTTCTTCAGTTTTTCTTGCCCCAGATGTCAGGTGCCCCCAAAAGGGTAGGCTAAAAATTCTGCTCTTAAAAACCCATGCACTAACATAAACGTTACCGTCATCTACAAGCAAATACACCACATAGGTTGTATACAATAGAGAAGTACAGATAAGTCCCAGCAATGAAAAGGGGGATGGAGGGAGGGTAACCTGGACTGCAACAGTGAATACACTCGAACATCTACATTTATGGTAGGTACACAACTGTACTATGTTCATCGTGTTTCACTGTTGCAGTCATTACACTTGGGTTGAATCCCAAAGCTGAGGTTGGGTGGCTAGGCCTAGATAGGAATAGGAGTGGCTATGAGGCCCTGCAGAACTGCAGTGGTGAGGCCTGCTCTGGATTTAGAGTAAAGAGGTAAGTGGTAGTGCTTTGTAAAAGTGTGCACTGAAGTCCAAGTTGCAGCCTCCAAAATGTCCTTGGTTGGTACTCCTCTGAGGAAGGCTGCTGAAGTGGCTGCTGCTCTGATTCAATGTTGCCTAATGCCCTTAGGCACTGATTTGCCATGTTGTGAATAGCAGAAACGAATGCAGTGGCCTACCCATTTTGAAATAGTCTGCTTTGAAATAGCTTTTCCTTGCAATCCTGCAGCATATGCCACTAAGAGTTGCTCATTCTTTCTGAAGCCTTTAGTTTTGTCCAAATAGAAGCGTAGCTGTCTGTGTATGTCCAAAGAATGCAGAAGTCTCTCCCCCTTATTCTGTGGGTTTGAATAAAAGGTAGGTAAATGAATGGTTTGGTTAAGAGCCACACTGGACACTACCTTAGGCATAAATGTTGGGTTTGTCCTTAGAGAAACCCTGTCCGGATGGAAAATAATAAAAGGTTCCACAGCCATTAGAGCCTGTAACTCTGACACTTTTCTTGCTGAGGTTATTGCTAAGAGCAGAGCTGTTTTCCATGATAAGTATTTTATCTCAGCTGTATTGGCTGGTTCAAAAGGAGGCAGTGTGAGCTTTTCCAAGACAAAATTGAGGTCCCATGCAGGTGTTGGAGCTCTCCTTGGAGGTCTTATGATTTTGGCCTCTCTGAGGTACTGCCTTAGCAGTGGATGTGATAAAATAGGTGGGTCCGTATTGTAATAAGCTTAAATGGCATTGGCATGGATCTTAATAGATGAGAAGGATAGGCCTTTGTCCAGCATCTCAGTTAGGTATTGTAAAATCTGAGGAATATTTGGTACAAGCGTGTCCTTTCCTTGTGCCTGGTTCCAAGCACAGAATCTCTTCCATTTTTCTATATAAGATTTTCTGGTGTTGGGCCTCCTGGCCTCCAAAATAACATCCATAACTGCTTTAGAGAGAGGTGTGTTCTGAATGGTTACACTATCAGCCATGCAGCCAGATTTAGGGTTCTGAGTTGGCTGTGCAGGATCTGATTGTTTTGTTGGGTCAGCAAATGAAGAATTTGGAGTAATATCCAGGCTGGGCCTTGAGTCAAGCTCTTTAGGATTGGGTACCAGTGCTGTTGTGGCCAGTCTGGGGCAATCAGTATAATTTTTGGCTTCTCTTGTCTGACCTTTAGGAGTACCTTGGGGAGTAGAGGCAGTGGAGGAAAGGCATAGACTGTAAGGGTTTTCCAGCTGAATTATAGGGCATCCACTTTCCATGCTTGTTTGTGATAAGTCCTTGTGCAGAATCTCTGTAGTTGGCAGTTGTGCGGGGAGGTAAATAGATTTATGTCTGGGCATCCCCATTTCCCTGTTATCATGCTGAAGATTTGTGGCTCTAGTTTCCACTCGTGAGGATCCTTGAGATTTCTGCTTAGTTTGTCTGCCAGAGTATTTGTCTGTCCTGGTAGGAATTGTGCTTGAAGGTGTACTTGATAAGTCAATGCTGTGTTCCACAAAGTCATGGCTTGTCTGCAGAAGGGGTAGGAATGTGTGCCACCCTGCTTATGTACCACATGACTGTAGTAATGTCCGTCTTTACCAGCAGTTGCCCTGGATGAAGTTGATCCTTGAAGGCTGTCAGGGCATTCTGAACAGCTAGCATCTCTTCTTGATTGATATGAAGATGCATTTGGCTTGCTGGCCATGCTCCCTGAATACATTTTCCTGCCATGTGGGCCCCCCCCAGGCATAGTCTGATGCATCTGTTGTTAGTGTCTGCCTGGCCATGGGTAGAGTGAATGGCTGTCCCTTGTTGTGGTGACAGGCCTGTACCCACCATCGAAACTCCTGTTGCAGGCAGGGAATGAGGGCAATTAATGTTTCCAGGCTGTGGCAGTGTTGAGTCCAAACACTTTTTAGATACCATAGTTTCCTCATATGTTGTCTTGCATACGGAATTAGTAGAATGCAGGATGCCATGAAGCCCAAAGCCTGCAGAATTTTTCTTGCAGATAACTGGGTCTTTGTTGCCAACACTTCGAAGTAAGAAGTCAGTTGCCTTTGTTTGCCTGGCATGAGATAAGCCATCTGGGCAGTTGTATGTAAGCTTGCACTCAGGAATATTATCTCTTGAGAGGGTACTCGTTTTGATTTCTTTTTGTTTACCATGTACCCTAGGCAAAGTAGTAATCTTTTCACAAATGCCAGATGCCTCTGTGGAATGTATTTGTTCTCTGCTTGAATAAGGCAATCGTCCAAGTAAGGGTATATTTGAATTCCCCTTTGTCTGCAGAAAGCAATTACTGGTGCCTGCCATTTTGTGAAGACCCTGGGCACAGTAGATAAGCCAAAGGGCAGTGCAGAGAATTGGTAGTGCATTGATCCAGCTATGAATCTGAGGTATCGTCTGCAAGATTGTCTGATTGGGACATGCAGGTATGCCTCTTTTAGGTCCAAAGTTACAAGCCAAGCCTTCTTGCCCAGCATGGGCAGAAGCTGCTGCAGAGTCAACATTTTGAATTTTGGAACATCCAGAAAAGTGTTTAGAATAGACAGGCCCAGTATTGGTCTCCAGGGTTTGTCCTTTCTGGGTACCAGGAATAGTCTTGAATAAAATCCTTGTCCCTGCTCTTGCTGTGGTACTCACTGAATGGCCCTCATGTCCATGAGGGATGTAACTTGCTTTTGTGCCTATGCCCATTGATTTTATGGCAGGTCTGGCATAGCTTTCATCTTTGGCAGGGTGTGAAAGTGGAACCTGTAGCCCTGGGACACTATATTCAAGACCCATTTGTCCTGGGTGATTATATGCCAATTTTAGTGAAAAAAGTGCTAGTTTTCCCCCTAAGGGGGCTGCCAAATGATAAGTGCTTGTTACTGGCAGAGGAAAGTCATTGAGACTGTTTTCTATATGGCTGTGATTTGTCTTCTCTGCTTTTGGAGATAGAAGCACCCCATTGTTTAGGCCTGTATGAGCCTTAGGGCTGGATTCTGCCTCTAGGGCATCTGTATCTGCCTTTTGTGGCCTGTCTGACACTGGAAATGACCAATTCTTTGAAGGCCAGTTCCTGCTAAATCTGGGTGGTTGTACCTGTAAGAAATCCTTAACTGTCTGCATAGATTTCGCTTTATCCTCCATTTTCTTCAACACCTCTTCTGCCTTAACACCAAAGTATCAGGCTGTAAAGGAGCATCCAATAATTTTGCATTAACATGATCAGGCAGATTTTGTTCCTTTAACCAAGCATGCCTTCTAATGACAGTACCTGTAACAGCGGCCCTGCAAGAGGCCTCCAGTGAATCAAAACCACATTGCAAAGTATGCTTTCCCACTTGTTCAGCTGCATGCTATAAATCCTGCATTTCCTTGTTATCTGGACATTCAGAATTTGTCAACATTTTCTGTTTTAGCAGTGACATTAAATATTGCTGATATTTAAACATATGAAACTGACAATTTAAAGCCCTTACAGCCAAGGTAGCAGAAGTGTAATCCTTTTTCCCCCATCTGTCCAGTGTCCTAGAATCCCTATCAGGGGGGACAGGGTTTTTCGCAGTGGAAGCCTTGACCCCTTTGGGACCCTGAGATATAATTTCTGGGTCAGCAGCAGGGTTTTTACATAGAAATTTGTGGGAATCTGGAACACTGTAGTATCTGTCTCGCTTAACCGGTGCAGGGGGCAAAGAGTCAGGAGGCAGGCTGGACTCTGAAAATACATCATCTACTATGTCTAGAACAGGTGGAATAGCAAGAGGTCTGTGCTGAGGTAGTAAAAAAAAAGTCTCTGAGCCTTTTCTTAGATTCTGAGTAATCTTGGCTCTCCCAGTGAAAGTGCTCCCTCATGGTGTGAAGGGTTTCCCCAAAAGAATAATCCTCAGGAGGAGAGGCTAAAGGAATAGACTCTTCAGCATCAGAATCCTCATAGGGAGGAAGGGAGTATCTCTGTTCAGAAGAGGAGTCAGAGGAAATGGAAAACTGATCTGAAGATTCATATTCTGTCTCTTGCCTAGGCCTCTTATCAAGAGGGGGATGGGAACCCCTGATCAAAGTAATTAGGTCTTCGGCCATTTTAAGCATCTGTTTTTTAGGCATGGAAGTCTGTGCAGGAGAATGCTGTACTTGTTTCTTTGTCTTTAGAGCTGCTTTAGTCTTTGCCTTTGAAGCTGAGGTTGGCTTTACATATAACTGTGTAGGTCTGAAAATACCCTCAGAAGCCGATGCCTGCTCAGCGGCTCCAGACCCATCTGAGGGAATAGTTTCCGAGTGTCCAATACCTTGAGTATCCAGAGGCCTAGTCACCTCCACATGGGAGTCGGAAGCGGCCTGTGGCTTTGAGGTTGCGGGTGTCAGGGGCTGCGAAAGCACCTCACTGAAAACTGGCTAACCAGTGACTGGCCTAGCAGAGGCCTTGTCATCAGTTTTGGACCTTGGATGCCTGTCCTTTTCCTTTTCCTTGTGCTTTTTATAAACTCCGGTCATCGGCTGTTCTGACGGCATGACATAATTAAATCTTCGGCCAAAGTAATGAAAGGCAAAATCGTACCGACGCTTAATAGTGCATTGGTTAAATCTAGCACAAAACTGACATCTGGCATCATCGTGGTCAGGGCCTAGGCAAGAAATACAGTAAGAATGAAAATCCATATGAGGTATTTGCTTCCCACAAGAAATACAATTGTTAACTTTTTCTGACATAGGTCTGGAGCAAGAAAAAAGTTTCCCCAACGGGGTACTTAGCTTTAATGAAGACTTTGGATCAGAAATTCAGTTTTGAAAATCTCAGGAGTCGGCCGACCGGCACTTGCGAACTGCTTTTGCTTCGGGCACCGCGCGGCAAGAAAGACTGAAGAAAATGGCGTCGGCTGCATCTTTTATACCCCTGGCGCACTGACATCAGGGAAGAGGTGACAGCAACTGATACTGGACCAGGACTTTGGAAATTCAGGCCAACTGCGGGTAACCTGCCAGCAGGATTACCCAAGTGTAATGACTGCAACAGTGAAACACGATGAACATCAGAGAGACAAGCAAGAAATGTATAATTAAAAGAGAGGGAGAACAAAGAGACAAGCAAGAAATGTAGAATTAAAATAAAAAGAGAGGGAGAACAGAGAGACAAGCAAGAAATGTAGAATTAAAATAGAAAGTGAGGGAGAACAGAGAAAAAAGCAAGAAATGTAGAATTGAAATAGAAAGAGAGGGAGAACAGAGAGACAAGCAAGAAATGTAGAATTAAAATAGAGAGAGGGAGAACAGAGAGACAAGCAAGAAATGTAGAATTAAAATAGAAAGACAGGGAGAACAGGGAGACAAGCAAGATATGTAGAATTAAAATAGAAAGAGAAGGAGAACAGAGAGACAAGCAAGAAATACAGAATTAAAATAGAAAGAGAGGGAGAACAGAGAGACAAGCAGGAAATGTAGAAATAAAATAGAAAATGAGGGAGAACAGAGAGACAAGCAAGAAATGTAGAATTAAAATAGAAAGAGAGGGGAAAAAAGGGAGACAAGCAAGAAATGTGTAATTAAAATAGAAAGAGAGGGAGAACAGAGAGACAAGCAAGAAATGTAGAATTAAAATAAAAAGAGAGAAAGAGACACGCAAGAAATTTAGAATTAAAATAGAAAGAGAGGGAGAACAGAGAGACAAGCAAGAAATGTAGAATTAAAATAGAAAGAGAGAGAAGACAGAGAGACAAGCAAGAAATGTAGAATTAAAATAGAAAGTGAGGGAGAACAGAGAGACAAGCAAGAAATGTAGAATTAAAATAGAAAGAGAGGGAGAACAGAGAGACAAGCAAGAAATGTAGAATTAAAATAAAAAGAGAGAAAGAGACACACAAGAAATTTAGAATTAAAATAGAAAGAGAGGGAGAACAGAGAGACAAGCAAGAAATGTAGAATTAAAATAGAAAGAGAGAGAAGACAGAGAGACAAGCAAGAAATGTAGAATTAAAATAGAAAGTGAGGGAGAACAGAGAGACAAGCAAGAAATGCAGAATTAAAATACAAAGAGAGGGAGAACAGAGAGACAAGCAAGAAATGTAGAATTAAAATAGAAAGAGAGGGAGAACAGAGAGACAAGCAAGAAATGTAGAATTAAAATAGAAAGAGAGAAAGAACAGAGAGACAAGCAAGAAATGGAGAATTAAAATAGAAAGAGAGGGAGAACAGAGAGACAAGCAAGAAATGCAGAATTAAAATAGAAAGAGAGGGAGAACAGAGAGACAAGCCAGAAATGGAGAATTAAAATAGAAAGAGAGGGAGAACACAGAGACAAGCAATAAATGTAGAATTAAAATAGAAAGAGAGGGAGAACAGAGAGACAAGCAAGAAATATAGAATTAAAATAGAAAGAGAGGGAGAACAGAGAGACAAACGAGAAATGGAGGCATTACATTGACTCAGAATTTAATACATTAATACATATTTTACCAATAGTGCTTCTTTTTATTCATTTTTTTTCAGAAGAAAATGTTCTTGTTAATGTTACTGGAAAGGTGTGAACAATCAGTAGAATTATATGATATGAAATGGTGATGAATTTTAAAGTTGTGGTCTTATGATAATAATGAAATAATCAGATGTAACATATGAAACTGTAGCACATTTTTACATTAATAAGGTATTCTGCAAAAATACTGAAATGGATTGTCCTCCAGTTGTGTACTGGAAGTATGTTACATCTCCTGTTATATTTTTATATTACTTATTTTTTTATTTCTATTTAAAAATAAAAGAAAAATAATTGTCATATCCTTACTCAATAATATGCATTGGCAACTGATACTTTTTAATTTCAAAACCATGTTTACCATTTACATACTCATGCGCAAACTCTATGAGCTTGGCAGGTCTTCTGTGTTGCTGGGAACTATTATATTGAATCTCTTCATCAGCTGCTTAAAGAAAAAGGGGACATGGTTGCTTAGATTCATTAATTAGAAAAGCACAGAATTTCTTTATGCTCTTGTAGTGACTCAATCAATTATTATGAAATATTTCTGTATATTAATAGTTATTACTAATATTATTTACTGCAGGAAAAGCAGAAGGATATCATGACTTCCCTAGCCTTGTAACCTTTTTCTTACTGCATCTCTTCCACTGGGGAATGGGTACAACCATCAGTATTTGTAGATCTTTCCATTCTAACTGAAGTGTCTGATTTGTGCTCTGCCTTGCATACTTTACCAGCATGTTTAAGTAATATCATGTAATGTTACTGTAAGGAAGACACTTTTTTAATTCTAAAAGGAAGAAAATGAACAGTGGATTGCTCACTAAAATATGTACAGGCCATTCAGTTGCCAATTTCCACCTCCCACTCTGCCTAGGGACAGTGACTAACTCTGGTCAGCCAGCTTGTATGTGCAGTTAATATTTTGAAAACAATGACTGCCTTATAAAATTATCATATTAATACATAGTTTGTGGCCTACAAAGAGCAATGTGCTGTTGAAAGCTGTCTGCCTGAGATGGGAAATCATTACTAAGAGTATATTAAAGGTATGTTTGTGCCAATGTGTATATGTTCATGTCGGTTTGTGTATAAACACAGAAATTATATATATATATATATATATATATATATATATATATATATATATATATATATAGTGTGTGTGTGTGTGTTTGTAGTATACATGTGTGTGCATATATATGTGTGCATAAACACACACACACACACACACACAGACACACATATATGTATATATGTGTGTATGTTTTTGTGGTGTGTATATGTCTGCACATGTATACTTTTAATATTTATACATACATATGCATATATATTCATACACACAGTTTTATCTATCTATATACACATACCATATTTGTATACAGATGAATTTCTGTTTATCGTATATTTTTAAAGTAAAGTAAAATCCACTGCTCAGCAAGCAAATGCTGTAGTTCCGTGAGGTAGATATAATGTAAGCCACAAAGGAAGCGGAGTACAGCAGAAGTAAGAACAAAACTCCAAATTTAATTCCAGGAATGTGCACTTATAACATACGGATGAGCGCTTTCACCATTACAGCTTCTTCAGATCCTTGTATAAAAGTCACAGTAGACCTCCCCTTATATAAGCAGCTCAATTAATCAATTAAAACATTATAAACATAAAGATTAACAGCCCAACGGATTAACGCACTTACACCATAGAATTCAGAGTAAATCATAAATAAAACATCAGGTACTTGTGCGCGAAGTGGTTTCCATACAAACGATGTGTGAAATAAATCCAAATGCAGTTCAATATCAAAGTGTTCAATCAGATTCGAAACAAGTCCAATATAAATCCAAGTTGTTTATTATATTCGGACTAACAAGACAGAAACAGAGATGAGCGCTTTCACTAAAATTAGCTTCGTCAGATCTTTGCATTCTCCAGTTTAAATCCATGCTTTATATAGTGTTGTCATTAATTACTGATTGGAGCAATTGATGGCAGTTAAGCAATTGTATAAGAACAGAGAAATGATGCGTTCAAACATTTAAAAAATAAAATATCATTAAAAAGTATCATAAAATTCATCATTATCAGCTATGAAGCATAAGACATGGTTCATATGTCATAGAGATCGATATCTCCGACCGTAATATATGGAGCGTGCCTTTACATATTGTATAAGTCTTAAATTGCAGTAATAATACATTCCATCATATATCATCTGATTGAACACTTTGATATTGAACTGCATTTGGATTTATTTCACACATCGTTTGTATGGAAACCACTTCGCGCACAAGTACCTGATGTTTTATTTATTATTTTTTAATCAATTAAAACAATTTAAACAACTAAAAGCAATGCTGGAGAATTTAAAGAACTCTCCCATATATAAACATGTTAATGTAAAGTAAGACAAAAATATATAAAACTTGCATAGTGACCTAAAAACATATAAATAAACATTCTGATAAGTTAATATTGATAAAATACATAATCAAAAACATATACAAATAAATGATAGTTCATTTTATGTGCCTGCGTTGTCTCAGCTTAGGTTTTATAGAAGTTCTATCATTCAACCCATGCCCCCTATCAGCTTTCAAATGAATGATCCAGTCAGTCTCCTTAGATTCAGTAAGATTCATAGTATTACCACCCCTCTTATTCACAACAATTATCTCTAGGACCCGGAACAAGAAAGTATGATCATTGTCATTGGTGGTTATATGTTTTGCTAAGGCATTGTGTAAAGTGCCCTTTCTCATGTGGTAAATATGCTCTCTCATTCTATCCCTTAACGGCCGGTTAGTTTTACCAACATAGAAACTCGGGCATGCCTGACAAGTAGCTAAATACACCACATTAGGTGTCATACAATCTGCATCTGCCTTGATGGAGAAAATGGTGTGTAAATCCGGGTGTATAAACACCTCACTGCTATCAATAAATGAACAGAAGTTGCAGTGACCACAGGGTTTAGTGTGACCAGTGTTCTTCATAATCCTATCATGTCTGGGGTAACAAAGCAATCGCTTTAGGTTGCTCTTATTCTGAAATAGGAAACTTGGTGTCTCCCCCACAATGCGTTTCAAGTCATCATCAACCAGGAGAATATCCCAATGTTTACTAATAATTTCCTTTGACTGATATTGATCAGAAGTATAGAGAGTAGAAAATTTAATAGATCTATTTAACATATGATCTCCAACAGTTTGATCTTGGACCCTGGGTCCAAAGTATGGTGCACCTGAAGTGGTGCGTGACATGTATGCTTCCTCCATGTATGGTATAATCTCATTATCCTTGTATCCCCGGGTCAGTAATCTATTTCTCAGATTGTCTAATTCTGAGATAAATCCCTGTTCAGTGGGGTTCAATCTCGAGGCTCTAATCACCTGTCCTTTCATTATATTCTTAAAAACAAATTGTGGGTGCATACTAGACCTTAATAACAAGGAATTGCAGTAACATGCCTTGCGATAGACCCCGTATTTATCATATCATCTGTTAATCTCTCAATATATAGGTCTAAAAAATCAATTCTATGTGTGGAATAGTTCATGGTAAAAGTAAGGAATGTAGTTAAACCATTCATAATGGATAGCATTGATTCCAGCTGTTCTGATGTTCCATTCCAAAGAACAAAAAGGTCATCAACAAACCTTCTGTAGAACACCACATGTTCACAGAAAAGTGCATTCTTAAATAAAACATGTTCCTCCCAATATGCAAGGAACATGTTGGCATAGCTATTTGCACATGGAGTGCCCATAGCTACGCCATCACGCTGTTTGTAGATCTGGTCTTGGAACATGAATAAGTTGTTCTCCAAGACCAGTTCCAGAAAATGAACTATGAGGTCTATCAATATTGCAATGTAAGTACTGTGTGCTTTCAGATAATTTAACACATAATCAAGTCCTATATAATTAGGTATTACAGTAAATAGGGATTGAATATCAAAAGTCACAAAAGTACAACTAGAGATTCTATCATGGTGTCCAATACATTCATACAGATCAATCAAAAATTGCTTGGAATCCTTCAAGACTGTAACATTGTCATTCAATACACATCTCAGATGTTTCTCCACAAAAACTGAGAGGTGTTTAGTTACCCAGCCATGGCCAGAAACTATGGGTCTCATGGGTGGGTTCTTCATATTTTTGTGTACCTTGGAGAGACCTTGTATAATCGGTATAGTGGGTGCATGAATCATAAGGTATCCATATAGCTCCTTATTTATTAAATTACTTCTAAGAATGTCAAAAAGCGTATCGTGAATATATCTGACAACAGAGTGAACCTGTTCCATGGAAGTAGGTTCATAGAACCTGTCCTGTAACATGGAGGACATAGCCTCCATATAAAATGACATATCCTATACTACAACTTTCCCACCTTTATCAGCTGGTCTAATTATAATGGTAGGATCATTCTGCAATATATTTTTGTTTACATATTCCTTTATGCCTACATACAGAAACATTTCTTCTTGCATTTAGCTGCATTTATGTAGCATAGCTTTATCTAGCATTAATAACAAGCTATGTGAACTAACTATGATGAAAAATTAACATGTTAAAAATACTTACTGTAGAAATCTGGCCTTCTCACCCTAATCTGGTTCACTCACTTAGGCCTGTGTCTCTGCAGGCCATCATACCTCTGACAACACTCGACCCAGAGCGGGTAAACCCTGTCAGGGCTTACACTTATTCACCCATCTCCTACCTGATCTCAATCATCTTTGATCAGTGTCAGCCACCACAATTTCATTTTTTTGCAGGTATGATTCCTGCAAGTGGTAGACCATAATTTTAGTCTCCTTGTCAGACCAACTTGGTGATTATCCTTGTGCCTTCACAGATGCTGCCATCTTTTGAAGTGCCAAAACCAATGTGAGGAATATAACTGCAAGGCTGTGGTTCTCAGGATGGGAGTCACACCCTCTGAGGTGTGATCATCATACCCATTCCATAAACCATATAGGTGTTTTACCCATGAATGTGATATTTTTGTCAAGCTAAGTTTGCTAACTGCATTATAAAAGTAACATGTCTACATATACATATGTTTTTAATTTCAATGGCTGTGCAGATGATACTGGTATTTAAGGAAAATGCATGACAGGATTACTACAAGATAAGAATATACATACATATATATTATATATGGTCATACTTTTTTTCTTTAAGCAGAACAATGTTTTCCACTGAATTCAACATTTTTCCTTAACTTCATGCATTGAAAAGGTATAGAAGGATAATATTTGAAGTACTGATTAAGGTAATCCTTTCATAATTACTGTTTTATAACTGAAACTTATGTAAAACATGTCCAGCTGGTGTTTCGTGGTTTTTACAAAGCTAAATTTATGTTAGGAAGTCCTAAGATGCGTCATACTCTAGAGTATGTTTTCTGTTTAGGCTTCATTAAACTTTCATATAAATGCTGATTTTTTTTCACTTTTCTTTTTAAATGCTATGACATATTTGAATGTTATTGAGACATGCTATGAGCCAGTACGCACTCCAGTGGCCAGTGCTTCTCAAGACAGCTCATCCATAATTGCACATACAGTGAGATACAACACACACACATTAAAGAGATTCTTAGAGAACAGTGCTGTTGACTTACAATGCATACATAAATATGTAAATCAGCCAGAATTTCCATCAGTAACTGAAAATCCACCATATTTATCTGTGATAAGTTGAGTTCAGTGGCAATGACTATAGGAAAGCATGAAATTTGCAAAATAAACTAAATAATTTTATAGTTATAAAATATTGGCAAGAGTTAGAAATTCAACTTAATAGATAAATGCTTTAATTGTAATGTATTTTTTCCAAAGGAAAGTCAATGCATGTACATTGTTCTGTGTTGTTGTTAATAGTTTTAATGGCAGTAGTTAGGAATTTCAAGTGTCATTTCATAAAGCTGAGCATGCATGGCAGTGATATTTACATATGGAATGTGGGGGAGAGGTCAATAAAAATTCCATTATGGGGAGACATGGCCAAGATGGTGAGCATTGTTTTTAGCTCTGCTTCACTTTAATATCTCTAATAGGATTTTTACTAAAAAAAAAACTCAAAATAAAACATTTCAAAACTTGATGGATTTATAGTTGAACATCTGCTGAAAGATTTACTACAAAAATTACAAGTTTGAAACTCTTAATTGTTTTTTTTTCCTGTCAAGAAAACTAGAAAGAACTAATTGTCTCAGAATGAGCCAGTCTAAGCCCAGTGTACAGAGCAGTACAATGAAAATAGACACGCAGGTTATACTGAGTAACATGAATGCATTATCTGTAAAAACAAATAAATTAGAAAGCAAGTGAACAACTTTAAAGAGGAATGTAAAAAACAAGATGAAGTGCTGATTGAATCTTTTAAACAGTCATCACAAATCTCAACTATAGAAGAGGCGATATCTAATTTTTATGGAAGATTACTTGAAAATAAGAATACGAATAACACTAAATTTCTTCTGAAACAAAACAACATATTCCAGCAAAAAACAGAAGACTTAGAAAACAGACCTACAAGGAATAACATCATTATATACAGGATTCCTGAAAAATGAGTGAAACAGTATGATTCAATTCCTTTATACCTGGCTGCCTAAAACTTTGAACTTGCCTGAAGCTTTTTTCTTTGACTTCAAAAGGGCACATAAATCATTTTCCAACTCAACTTAAAAAAAAAAAAACACCTTCACCAATGTCAGTGATCATAAGATTTTTCTCAAGTCAAGATAAGGATTTAGTATTAAAAGCTGCATGGGATGATTATCCAGTTAAAATGAAAGAAAATACTATAAGATTTGACAATGACTATTCATCATTAGTGATGTCAAAGAGAAAAGCATGTATGCCATTTGTTAAAAGCCTAAAGAAAAACAATATTAAAGCACAAATCTTGTTTCCAGCAAAAATAAGGATTCACATCCCAGAAGGAAAAGATTTTTAACACCATGGAAGATGCAATGGACTTTATACAGAAAAATAAAATACTAGAAAAAAAAAAAAAAGAAATGGACTGGAATCTATCAGCTTCTTTGAAGAGAAATGCAACAAGAGATGGTTGGCTAATAAAAGACAAAAACAGTAAAACGCTGAAGGACAAATAAAAATCAATCTATTTAATCATTATGCATGCTTATTAATTTAAAGAAGTGCTTGAATACTTATGAAAGGGTGCTTAATATTACTTGTTACAAAGTAAATCATTTATTTCTTTCTTCCCTACTTCAAATGGTTACTACTTCCCTTTTTAAAATGTTAGTTTCATTATTTTAGCTATATGTGGAATTAAAGCCACTTATTTTCATTTCAAGTTTAAAAGGTTAAACTGTTCATTTTATTAAAAGTTAATAATTATTATGATGAAACTTATGTTAGGTGGCACACTTTCTGATATCTTAGCATAGCTGAGTAATGTACTATTAAATATAATAAAGATGCAACAAATGACAATAAACAGGCATATTTAGTTACATTCTGAGTTCTTAAAATGGTCCAGTAGTGTGCTGCTGACAGTATACTTGACATACAACAGCACCTAGGAAAGGCTTGCTATGTTATAAACAAAGCATAAAAATATTGCTTTTTACATATATACAAGTTATTATTGGAATGATATCGAATAACTAGAGTAACATTCACACTTTGTTAGTTAAACCACGATCACACATAACTGTCATTCTTTTAATGCAAATGTATATGCTATGTCTTCTTTAAAAACATGACAGTGGTCTGCTTTATATTAAACATCTCATATAAATAGTGCTTACTGAATCATTAAATGTTATTTCTTTAAATGCAATTGCTTTTTAGTAGTTAAACTACTTTGACTTTTTTTTTGTGATTTGGAGGTGTTTGATGGATTGATGTGTAATACAGAGCTGACTTGGATTCACTTGTGAGCATTTTTATGTGAATTATAACTGATGGACTGTTCATTTTCAAGCCCTTATCATGAAAACTAGCTTAAAATGACTTAGAGTCATGAGCACTTTTGTGGTGCTGCTGGAGTTTTGAAAATTTAAAGAACTGTCCAGGTTACTTCTCTTGTCTAAAAGTAAATAATCATAATATTTTGAATCATATGCTAAGATTTCAAAGAACAGGTAATAGGTAATAAGACAAGGCAAAAGACAAGGAGTTGTATTCTAAACCAGTCAGTTATTACATAGTTCTGAATGCTTGCTACTGATAAGTATACTTGACAAGCAATAGCACACAGTAAAGTTATGCTATTATAAACAAAGTATTAAAATGTAGTGTCTTACATATATAAAAGTTATTATTGGTATGTTACCAAATAATTAGAGTAACATTCACACTTTTACAAGTTAAACCTGGATCACATATAACTGTCATTCATTTCATGCAATTTTATATGCTATGTCTCCTTTAAAAATGACAGCCTGCTTTATATTAAACATCTCATACAAATAGTGCTCACTGAATCATTAAATATTTCCCTAAATACAATATTTTAGTGGTTAACATACTTTGAAAGGGTTTTTGACGGTTTTAGTGATTTAGAAGGGTTTGAGGGGTTGATGCATAATGTAGAGGTAGCTTGGAATCACTAGTGAACATTTCAGTGTGAATTGTACCTGATAAACTGTTCATTTGCAAGCCCTTGTCATGAGGACCAACTAGAAGCAGCTTAATTAGAGTCATGAGAACTTTTGTGACACTGCAGGAGTTCTGAAAATTCTAAGAACTGTCCAGGTTATTTCTTCCTATCTAAAAGTAAATAAACATAATATTTTGAATCATATGCTAAGATGTCAAAGAATACAAGTTACTTAATAAGCAAACAGTGAATTGTATTCTAAACCACTGTCAGTTATTACATAGTTCTGAATGCTTGCAGTATATGAAAAGTTTATATACTAACTTTCTGATAAAAAAATAAGATTGTGTTTCTCTGTTATTTCCTCTTTTTAATGCTAACAAAACTTAATATCTCAGAACAATTTATTATGGAATGTTTGAATCTTTAAAGGGAAGATTTTTCAGATATTTGTTCAGATACCATTAGACATAATGTTTAAGGAAAAATATGACTGATTCTAACAGTAGCACTAGA
Organism: Protopterus annectens; assembly: GCF_019279795.1. Lineage (NCBI taxonomy): Eukaryota > Metazoa > Chordata > Ceratodontiformes > Protopteridae > Protopterus > Protopterus annectens. The sequence goes on from NC_056749.1 coordinate 417,493,304, forward strand.
TTAAAGAGTATGAAATATATAAGGGTAAATATAAATGTTGTATTATATGATAATCTATACTAGGATTACAGCTAAAATATAAAACTAGGAATATAGTAATAGTGCAAGACATAGTATACAAACAGAAGTAGAAAGATATCAGAATAAGTAAATATGATTATAGTTAAAGAATATAAATATGTCTACAAGGGTTGGAGGTTGGCATAGTGGTTAAGGTGTTCATCTTATAGGAACAAAGTGCAGGGTTTGATTCTCACATGGGGTAATTAGCTGGACTTGGAATGGCCCAAAAGGTCCGTTAGCCTGGTACTAATATTCATGAAGTTATGATCCTATGAACAACATCATAAATTGAAAATAAAATAGAAAAAAATATAAATCATCTTACCTATAAAGTTATAAATATGAAAACAACTGACTATACATACCTTAATTTCCACAGGCATAAGAAGTCCACACATTCTTCTATTTCCTGTCTGTTGGTCATACATATTCACTAAAGCCCTTAAATGTCCCTATCAACTCTAAATCTATCAAGAATTTCCTGATTATCAAAACTGTAATGAGTTACTCTTTGCCTACCTCTTTGCCTTCTTGGTCAGTAAGTTGTTTTTCCTCTGCCAGGGCGAGCAACTTATACCTGGAAGTAACCACACTAGCAGCAAAAGCAAGCATTTTCACCAAATGCAAAGTAGATAGAAAAGGCATGATTCCACACTTTAGAAAACATGTGAAGATGGCACAGAAATGCTTCAAAAATGACTATGAATCTCAAATAGGCAGAAAGAGGATATATTAGCATAACAAGTTTTGCATCATATCTCCTTAGAATCTCATTAATCCTTCATTCACATAAGTTTATTTGAGGCTATGGAGGGTAAGTACAACTAGCCTCTATGAACTGAATGCTGGCTGCACTAGAGTACAGAAAGTGTAGATTGCCATTTTGTGTACACATAACATCTATAACTTGTACATCTTTGAATCCCAAGGGAATTGATCTTACTCTAGATTAGAAAAGAATATA